>NW_024868447.1:0-5832 GCF_013358625.1 Macadamia integrifolia
CCCCCCCAAAAAAAAAAAAAATTATCACATGGCTGATTTCATGGGGCTCAAAGTTGGTGGGTTGATAGACCATAAAGTCTCACATCAAATTTTGGTCAAACTTTAAAAAAGAAACTTTGTAATCATTACCCACATAATTATCATAATTATATCATTAACTTCAAATTATTAAATATGTGGTGATAAATTTTATTTTACTTTGCATTCAAATTCCTGGATTCAAAAAGCAAAATAAAAATTACATCTAAAAATTATTGACTAAATATGATTAGAAAATTAAGTAGTTTATGCAACATGTAGGGCAATGATTATAAAAGTCTTCATTTTAGGTTTGAAACTTTTCTTTTTCTTTAAAAGGAGCTATTTTGATTTTTGGTTTTTAAAGTAATTACACAAAGGAAGGTTTGCTTCTACTAGGGATAAAAAAAGAGAGAGGACAGTTTCCATCACCTACGGTAAAGAGAGAATTCATGGGTTCTGGCATTCGGTGGAAGGTATTTTGTTCGGTAGAAATAAAAATTATGAGATGGATTTTTTCAACCACATTGACCAAAAAAAAAAAAAAACAAAAACTCCACATAATACTGTTTAGCATCAATTGGACAATTTCCTTTCTGATTTTATTTTGATACCAATCCGATCCTGATATGGATTGACTTGTATCATCAGATTGGACAGAAATACATCTGATTGTCACAAAAAAAAAAAAAAAAAAAAAAAAAAAACCAGTTTTTTACTTTACTACCCTATATCTGTATCGATCTAGCAATATTGTATTGGCCAAGATCACGATTGGACAGGGTCAATACCTATCTGATCCAAACGATTTAAGCCGATCTGATCCGATAGCTCAAACCATGACCCAGAGGGAGTTCGATGATTGATCTCTATGCTTCGAGATCCATAACCAGTGAAAATTGAGACCACCGAATTGGTGGACTTTGATGTTTATATTAGTGGAAACTGGTTGTCTCAATAAAAGTCTAATAATTTGCAAGCTGAAATAATCATATTTACTGAAAGAGGTTGATCCCATGCCTAAATTATTTGAACTTAATTTGAAGTTGATATTCGAAAGTGTAAATTTTGGGTTTGGTTGACTGTTTATATACCTAAGGATTGATGTTTGATTATTCATGTTTAGGAGTATATATATTCAATTAGGGAGAGCAATTTCTACATGATAATTTGGATCCTGTGCCAGCATGTAGGTCAATAACAGTGTGGGCATGCGACCGTTCCATTATTAAACGGGATCGGATCCTAATTTTAAGAATGTTTGATAATCAGGACGGTTTATTCATCCAAAAAAAATAATCAGGACGGTTCTGGGATTCCTCTTGAGGCAATAACTGATAAGGAACTGTTACAATCAGGTTTCTATGTATCGGTATCAAATCAATCACATCGTATCGTTATCAGCCAAAACATATACCGATACTTAACCTATCCTAGATCAGGTATCGGAATTGGTCCGGGTTAAAATCATTCAAAAAAATAATAATAATAAATAAATAAATAAATAACCATTTTTTACGAATCTGTGTAACTATGAATATTTTATTTCTAGTTTCCAATGGAAGGTTTTTATTTTCATTAAAAAAAATTTTTTTTGTGGCATCCAAGGGAAGAAAAGGTGACTCAATTTTGGAAGAACAGTAGTGATAGCCGCTTGATGATGCAGACATTGTCCAGCACCCTAACCGCTAGGGGTGAAAGTTTGGCCCTGACAACCCGAACCCGCCCTGGCCTGCCCAGAGCCCAAATAGGGTTTGGGCCAAGTTTTTTGACCCTGAGGGCAGGTTAGGGTTGAAAAACCCCAACCCTAAGTCAGGGTTGGGTTTGGTTAGGGTTGAGGCCTCAACCCGACCTGAAATTTAACCTTGCATCTTTATAGTAGAAATTAAGGATCAAATAGGTATTTTATTTTTCTATAATTTTTTAATATATGAGACATGAATGGAAAAAAACATCTCAATCAAGGTTAATCCAACCAATATAGAAGCCATGGTCAACCCAACCCAGGCCAACCCAACCCAACCCAACCCGGCCTTGATAGGGTCAAATAGGGTTGGATTGGTATGAACCCGGCAAGGTTGGGCCTAAATATGAACCCGACAAGGTTGGGTTGGACGATTGAATTTTGAGAACCTAGGATTGGATTAGGGTTTTAAGAAACCCAGCCCAACCCGACCCTATTTCACCCCTACTAACAGCCTTAGATTACAGAATTTAATAACAGTAAGAAGAACATTACAACCATGTCACAGAGTTTTACCATAATTTGAAATTTGAATCATTGATAAGCAGTGTCTGAGCTATCGATATCAAATTGGCTGGATCATATCTGTATCAGCTGAGGCCAATCCTGGATCAGGTATCAGTATCAATCAAGGGTAAAATCGTAATAATAAAAAATCCCTGATCAGTATCGTATCGGTATTGGCAAATACCGATACCATACCGATACGTCAATCCCTGTTGATAAGGGTCATGCTTTCACGGGTTTCCTGTTACTCAAAAACAGTGGTTTGCAGCAAACAAGAAATACGTTTCCTCTCAAACTTAATCACAATAGTAATAAACAAATGCAACTCCAGTTCTCGCTACAACTGCCAAATTTTCTGACCAACTACATGAGTTTCAACTTAGAAATGCTACAACCCTGTTCAACAGATTTAAACCAAACATGGTTTCTTCACAGTTGACTTTTACAGACACATTCAATTGTTCAGAACATTTACCTTCTACATTGAGAGTTATTAAGCAGGGGAGACAGTTGCTCAAGATCTCACAACTGAAACGCAAGCACAAACCTGATGCATCATCAAGATGAACAGCAACTGGCATATCCACTGAGACAAGGAAAAGGTTTGCATTGCTGAGCATCTTTACAGCTAGGCTCCGGCATAGTACCAGAAATCTGTCTTTTGTTAATGCACTGTGATCCTTCTCATGGTTTAGCTCGTCAATATGGTCAACAAATGTGCACCTGTTTAGCACAAAGAATAAATCTCAGTATCTCCATTGTGTCACTAGAAATATTTGGAATTTCTTTTCTTTTTTGTTGGGAGGGGGGGTGTGGAAGCATGGTACCAACAAAAGCTTACATATATTGCAATAGGTCATTAATTAATTTACATATATGGATTATCTTGTGCTTGAAATACCAAAAATAAATCAAATAGGGGATTAGGCCTAAATAATTTAGTCTCAATTAGGCAGCACAAGGTGAGATTTCACAAACTCAAACTCATCCATAGACAGCTCAACCTAAGCTACAGTGATGACTGAAACAAAAAAAATTATGTACCACTTTCATGTGAATTTTGGCAAGAATAAATGTAGGTCCTGAACAAGTCTCTAATAACCTCTTGTCCTCCCAGGACGGGAGTGGTCCAAGACTCGAAGGTACAAGCCAGAATGTTGGATTGCAAAAGAATTTCCCTCATGAAATTTATTGGTTCTAGACCTAGGATAAGAGGATTTTGGTATAGAGGTCAAATCTTGAGGAGAATTTCTCTATCCCAGATCTGAAGGGCATTTAGAAAAGCACAACTGAAAAATTCATTCATTATGAGGAGAGATGAAATTCCATGAAGTTGCTTGGATGTAGACCTTGTTATATGCATAGTCCAACTTGCTTAAAAAGATTGAAGATCTCAAGTGGGGCATCATCTTGCAAATATAATGTAGTATTACATATATATATATATATATATATAAGCTCCCCCCTACTATATTATAGAGCCTTTTAATAGATTCTAGTGCAAACTCTTAAGATCATAAAATGAGAAAAATATTTAGATTCTTTGCCAAAATTGTGAAATGCAAGAAAAGTAGACTTACCCCCTAGTGTATTCAAACATCCCACGAAGCTTAGATTCTTCACAAATAAAGGCTTCAATATCCATGGGAAGTGGTTTTACAAAATATCCAATATCAGGACGCAACTTAACAGGATGCTTTTTCCCACTGCACCATATAACCAACTTGAGAGGTAAGAGGTGGTGATGAAAACGCACTTGGAGGATTTTTTTCTCCATTTGACCTGGTTGTAGACATGTAATCTCTTCCATGGGAATTACTGTTGGCACATCAGAAGGAATGGAAGAGCTGCAACATCACCAATGAAAATGTATCATATGCAGGTAGCTAATCTCCATGTGAAACAACCAATTTATCAAACCATTGCAAATTATGGAGGCATCCAAATTATGGAGAAACACTTCATCCACTGAATGAAACATATAACAAAATTCATGTCTACCTGAGAAGCTAAGCCTTCCAAAACATGGACTCCCATTATGACCAGTGGCATTTCTATATTTTTTTTTGTGGCCAAGTTCCATATCACCCAGAAGTCACCTTTATGGTCACTTAAACAATAATTTCTAGGCTATGGCCTGTCCGAGTTGTATCATTTGAATAACAATGTGCAATGATGAGTCAATGGGTCACATGCATAATATAAGATATACTATACTACGTGCACAGTGCCAACCCCAGTGCAAAATTTCTCACTAGTAAAAAAATAGCTTGGAGAAGCCAAGCAAAAATTGGAGTGGTGGGGGTCGAAAAAGAAAATTAATTAATGTATTAATCACCTCTCATGTTTTTCTGATACTTGGTTAGCAGATTCTGGATTCTGATTAGGATCCTCATCAGTCAGACTGATATTTACCAGGGATTCTGTCGAATGATTATCAAAGAAAATCTCCACGCATAAAAGCAATGAGGATATGGTTGAAACCTCAGAAGAAAATAAATAATCCACCCTCAAGCCATTTGAATTTGCAGGATCTAAGAGAGTGTAAGTTTTTGGCTTAACTCTATCAGCAATGTCCCTCAAAGATATTCTTGCAAAAGACGGAAACTTTTGTATGGATGAGCTCAGCTGTGACAAACCAGATTGTTCGTTCAACCATGATTCTAGTGCTCTCTCAGACATCAATCCCCTCAATTCATCAGAGAAAGACAGAGAATCATTCTCCTCAGGAATTTCACCGGGTTTATTATGAGAAGTGCCAGTATCTGACAGATGAATAAGGGAATCACAAGTATCATCAACTTCACTTGCAGAACCAGAGTCTTCACTTTTATCTGAACTGGTAATTGAATATTGGGAACCATAACTAGAAGCACTTTCTTCATTCAAAGATCCAGATAGTGTATCAGGATCATTCGTCCCAAAAGAATCACTATTGGTGGTTCTCCTGCCTGACACTTCTATCCCTTGAACTATCTCTGTGCGCTGAACAAGGTCATCATAAAGTAGAGTACAAGGCTTCGGTAGAGGTTCATATCCTGGAGCAGCATGAAGAACTATCTGTGAAAGAGAACCAGGAAGATAAAACCTATCATTAATCGGCATAGATGATGTTGATTTTGTCTTTCCACCAAATATGTGTTCCACAAGTAGTTTTTGTGAATACGTATTGTCGGAGGAACATGATGTTCCTTTCTCGAGGACTTGTGAAGAGATATAGCAAGATAGCAATTTCTTCAGAACACGTGCTCGATCACGAATGTCGTAGTTTGGGTCATATTTAGCCAGTTCCAAAACATAAGTTAATATTTTTTTGAACGTCTCTGTTTCTTCGCCTTGAGCAAATAAAACAACCTGAGAAGAAGTCATGGAGAGAATAATACACAGTTCCCACATTAATCATATTAGAAAATGATCAATGGCAATGAACAGGATAAACAGTCACCTGAAAATTTGATTACAAGAATAATGCAATCCCGCATAAGGATCTCTAAAGAAACAAAAGACATCTTAAAAAAATATGAAACAAAGCTGCTTCTTTTCTTTTTCTATCCCCACCACCA
>NW_024868447.1:8631-30494 GCF_013358625.1 Macadamia integrifolia
TTATGTCATTATGGAGGTTCTATTAGTTTAGGAAATTTCATCTTTTGAGATTAATTAGTTTTTTCGAAGTCCAAGTTATCATATTCATAAGAGTCAGTTGGATCTTTATAGATATGAGTTTTATGATGTATGAGATGTGGAGCCCAAGAAAAACCAGAGGGATAGCTGAGATGGTACTCAGATTTGCAGGGAAGAAACCAGCACTACACGACAACTGTTACACAAATGCACCACTTTGCAATCAGATCCAACTTTCTCATTCCAATTTACTGAGTACGTATGTTGGTTACAAGTATGTAAATTATTGTAAAGAGAAAACAAGTATATATAGAGAAAAACAAACAAGACTCCTAACTAGAATATAATTTGCTCCCCTATTCCTATGTAACCCATTCAAAACAAAAGACATAAAGACTAATTAAACTACTACAAGCCCTTATTAGACCAAAAACTCAGGTTGTGCCAAATCCGTCCGGGTTTGGGTTTGCACACCCAGTAATGCTGGTCCAACCAGTCGAGTGCTACTGCATCAGTATGCCAACAGACTTTTCTGTGATGACTTGTATTGGGGTGGAAGCTAAGAAACTCCAACTATGGAAACCCTAGGATTATACCTAGCTTAGCTCTCTCTGTCTTCTTTCTTAATTCTTCTGTATTCTTTGAGTTTGTTATTATGATATTATCGTAGATGTCATGGTGCCAAGGCGATGGCCAGCAGTCTTAAAGGCAAACAGTTGCCTAGGGTCCCAAAGTGACCTTGTGGCCTAGGTGAGGTCTTGACAACTATAGCTAATAGTCATTCTCTTATTCCGTTCTGTTTTACTATATGAGACTTCAAGCGACCAGTTGCCTTGTGGCCTTGGAAAAAAGTTTTCTAGGGCATCCCAAGGAGACCTTGTGGCCTAGGTGAGGCCTTACATGTTCTGACTGCCTTTGGAACCTTCTGTAACTCTACGGTTCCAAAACTTAAAAGGAGACTACTCCTAGTTAACTCTCAAACCAGCAAGCTGGCTTTGATACCAAATTCAATCCCTGATGGTTCCAGTTGGGTACCAGATAGCAGGCCACAATAATGAAGAAGTAATAGCAGAGAAAGAGAACAGGTTGCGGGAGAGTAGGGAGAAGTGATTCAATCGATCCCTTCTCCTAATATTAGTAACAAATTTAAAACTGAAGTTCCCAATACACCTGTCACAAATATACTCCCCATAGGACACCAACAAATACAATTCCATATGTAGTCATTATGTACCCTTACAGACACTTATAAATTACCATTCCAACAGGCAGTCCATGTCATGCCAACAGAACCCCTAAGTCCAGAAACAAGTTATAAAACTAAATCCAAAAGGAGCAAGTTCTCTTTGGCACATAAAGTATGGCCTCTTATTCTGTTATTGACTTTTGCCCCTACAAACATGAGTAACAACTCTCAAACTCAAAACAGATAACGCAAATTGAAAAGAAACGAAATAATCACATCAAAATATGCACATTTATGTCTCCAATCTGAAATAGATAAAACTAATATACAGAAAAATGCATTGTCACATAATAGAACTAAATGAGAAGAGGAGGGGAACTGGGGAACACCTAACGATATGTACCTTTTCATGACTGGCTGGATCCTGCTTTATGATTGCTTTAATGGACATGATTGCTTGAGCCAAAACACATGCTTCTTCATCCATCAAGCCCAAATCACTTGTCAAATATTCTGCCAAATGATGCAATTAAATAGATAATGAGCAAAACTTTCTAATATGGGTACTCTGAAAAGAGGAATTGGTTGCAAACCCTGTCTAGTCAAAGCCAGGAGTCCATCCAAGCAAGCATTTGCAGTAGTCGGAAGTCTTTGTGCACATAAGCCAATTGCGGCAACAGTAGCAGCAACAAATTTTCTATTTGGGTCTTTAATGTAATCCTAGCACACACTAAAAGATATGCATCAGTTCATTGTTCATAAATTCAATGCAGGTAATTGACAGGTAGCTTTGAAAGTTATTTGTGACCATTGACCAACAAGAATTAATTAAACTAGAAAAAAATTCAGTAGAATAAGTATCATGGTCGCTTGATGGTGTGCAATTTGGAAAGTAAATCAAATACAACTCAACTTAACTAAGTCTCTTCGGCTCTTCCCAAGTAAATCAGATGGTATACTTAAAAACCTTCACATGGAAGCAGTGCAGAGTAAACTGAGACCAGAGCTTACTTAATTTCATTATGGGATTTGTATTACATTGAACCTTGGGAACTCATCGTACTGTACAAAGCATAAACTAAAAGAAATTGAGAGATAGTGTTCCTTAAGAAGAATGACTTTCTCTCTCAATACCCTTGCAAGAAGTCATCAGTACTCACTGAATGCTCTCAAACAATAATAGTGATGACAATGACGGAGACAGTACCAAGCACCAAACTTGGACAACTTCCTGGACTGATCAGTTAGATGAGCATACCAGCAGTCACTCTTGTCACCCCCAATGTTTTAAATCTCGGTTCGAGGCCGGTTGGTCGAAACCAAGATTTCCCAAGTTTCGACCGAAATCTGGTTGAAACTTGATATTTTTCTGGATCAGACTCCAAATGTCTGGGGCTGGTTGAAACTAGTCAAAACCCGGTACAATCCAGTACTAACCTTAAGTTTTTTCTTGGTTTATGTCGAAAATGAGATTTAGTACTATGGTCACCCCCACCATCGACTCAAAAAATTTATCTCCTAATATAGCTTCTACTTTATTAGAACTTGCTAACAGGAAGAATGGGAGAATGCTTGTGTGTCTTTTAACTAATCACACAAGTCCCTATTTATAATATAAAATCATGCTAGAGTCATGATAGGAGTACAAAACATAAATTATAAAGTATTTATAAGTATACCCCCCATCCAGCCACCCCACTTGAATTAGGGTCGGTGGAGGGGGAAAGCCACAATGTGCCCTTGCGGCACACCAATTCTTATTCTAACACTCCCCCTCAAGTTGGTGCATAGATGTCACACATACCCAACTTGACTAAACTAGGATGAAACAACTTTCCAACCAGCCCTTTAGTGAACACATCAGCTAGTTGATTACCAGACTTCACAAAAGAAACACCAATCAAACCAGCATCCAACTTCTCTTTCATAAAGTGTCTATCAATCTCCACGTGTTTGGTTCAGTCATGTTGTACTGGATTATGAACAATACTGATTACAGCCTTGTTATCACAATAAAAAATCATAGGAAGGTGAACAAGTATACCAATATCATCCAAAAGTGTACGCAACCACAGTAATTCACAAATCCCTCGTGTCATGGCTCGAAATTTTGCTTCAGCACTAGATCTAGCCACCACATTCTACTTCTTGTTGCGCCAAGTGACAAGATTCCCTCCTACAAAGGTACAATAACCAGAGATGGACTTTCTGATAGGTAAACCAACCCAATTAGCATCTGTATAAGCTTTAACTCGAAGGTGATAATGAAGAGATAAGAGGATCCCTTTTCCTGGATCTGACTTCCAGTATCGTAAAATAAGCATAACAACTTCCATATGAGAGGAATAAGAATCATGCATAAACTGACTGACCAAACTCAGCCACAACAATGTCAGGTCGTGTATGCGAGAGATATATCAGTTTTCCTACGAACAGTTGGTAGCAGCCTTTGTCACCTAGTTCACCCTCTTTTTTCTTGAGCCAAGTACTAGCTTCCACAGGAATATTAAAAAGATGACAACCCAACATACCTATCTCAGACAGCAGATCAAGAATGTACTTCTTTTGAGAGAGAAAGATGCCTTTTGAGGACCTGGCAACTTCAATCCCAAGAAAGTACCTTAACTTTCCAAGATCCTTTATTTAAAATTCTCTACCCAGAAACCCCTTGAGATGATCAATCTCAGTGCCATCATTTCCTGTTACCATGATGTCAACTACATAGACAATGAGTATAGTAACTTTTTCACCAGACCTCCATAGTGAATGCAAGCCTTTATAGGGCAATTCTCAATATTTCAATTTGTAAACTAGAAATGAATCTTCTAGTAGCCATAGCTCTATAATCTGATTTGTCTTCCTTCTTATTCTCTCTCAATTCTTGTATCCTCTTCATCAAACACTGTTTTAGCAATTTTTAGAACCATATATCGCCAATTATGTTTTCTATCAGATATGTTAATTCCATATTATCTTAATTAAGATCGCTTTATGGTTTAGAATCCATCCATCTATTGTTCCTACTTCCTAGAAAATATTTCTGTTTACTTCTAACTCTGATCAATCCCGAAGCTATGCATGATCAGCATACCACGTGTTTGTTGAAAGCAAGGTTCTAAATATCAGGTTTCGACCAAGTTTCGAATATTTTGACCAAGTTTCGAATATTTCGACCATTTGGACCGAAATTTCGAGGAAACCATGGATTTTTTTCTTGGCTTGATGGAAACCTTGGTTTCGACCCCTAAATTGTATTTTTCTTGTCTGATTTTTTGTGTACATCCTATTAACCTATTCCATGAATTAGTTTCATGAAAAAAAACACCTAAAATGCTACTCGTGGTAGTGACCCAAGTTTGCAAGTGTACGCTGAGTGAAATTGTACACTAGTCTAAGTCTATATATAAGTTACATACTAGAAATGGAAATACATGACTAACAAGCAATTTCGACACTATGAATATGTTGATTGGGTCATTGATGCAGATTCTTCACCAAACTAGGCTTGTTTTATTAGGAATAAGCTTAGGGTTGGGTTGTATACGTGTTGGGCCTTCAGTCCATGTGGTTCGGAGTATATTGGGCTACTTTTATGGGTCTAAACTAGGGGTTCTAAGGTTGCATACGGGATTCAGTGACTTGTTTCCTTTTTCTTTAGTTTCCTTTTTAGATGGGGTTATTTAGTTTCTAATTTTCAGTCATAAATTAGTTTTTATTTCCAGTTTAGCAACTAAAGGACTTTCTATTTTGTAAGTTTCTATTTTCAGTTTTAGTAACTAGTTGAGTTTCTAATTTTTAGTTTCCTATTTCAGTTTTTGGAAACTAAAGTTAGTTTCTATTTTATGTAACCCCTATCACTGTTATAAATAAAGATGATGGCTCTTTTAATGAGCTACGATTTTTACAAACTACATGGCTGCTGCTGCTGTTTTCTTTGCGAGAGAACTTCCTTGTGTTTGATCAAGGTATTGGGTTGGTGTTCAATCCGACGACTCTTTGCGGCAAGAAGTCCAAGAGGTTCATCTTCAAGTGCTCCTTTTCTCCTTCCAGGTTTTCTTTTTCAAGGAGTTTATTGCTGTTCAATGAACCAGGTATTTAAATTCCAATTCTGCCCAGATTTGCCTTAGATTTCACAATCGGCTCTCTGCTACCTGAAGCACTTCCAGCCATTGGTTTGAGCTATAATTTTGGTCAATCTTTCCTCCCTACCCAAGAGAGACTCGACCTTGGTTTGGGTTGATTCTGGCCAGCCAATTTTAAGATATTAAAATTCTCTTGAATTCTGTCCTGTAGTGACCTTACAGAACAGGAACCAGAACCGATAGGTCTGATTTGTCGTCTTCTGTTTCTGTGGATGTTTATTCTGGTCTGTGAACTGTTAGGCTTCTATTCCTACTTTTGGTTAGGCCTATTATCTGGTTTATAGTCTGAACTCATAGACTCCAGTTTCTGGGATCGAAATTCTGATTTACAAAAATCTGTTTCTTCCTTAATTCTGATCTGTTATATTGCTGCCTTACTTTGGCTATTCTTGGTTGTTCTTAGTTTAAAAGTTCCTGCAGTTTTGGGACTGGTTTGGTTGTCAAATCCATCCCTACATTAGTCATTCTAACTAACATATAAAAATTAAAAGCATTCTACTATATATAGAACTGCATTGTACATAAAAAATGAATATTGGGGGAAATGGGGTTTACCTTTTCTGTCTAAGTACTCTTCTTTATGTAAATCTCTTTTGGTCGTGCAAAATATGTAACTTGTGTTAAAAGTCGATAGTGAGAAAATGAGAGGAATTGTGGCTTGCTGTTTAGCGCAAGTCACGATACCCCTTGGGGGTATTTTGGCCCTAGTGGATCTTATCAAGTTAGAGTTAGTTTCCTATTTCAGCTATGTTTTCTAGTTTCCTATTTTGTAATAGTTAGTCTATATATTGAATGAAGGAGGCAGTCCCAATCTTACGGTTGTGACTCCCAAGTTACAGCCATCTCTTGTTCCTTTTTCTTATTCTTTACAACTAGAATCAAAGATTTAGAGAGAAATTTGACTTACTAACTATGGGAGATGTTGGTCAAAATGTGCGAAAATGAGCTTGTTTCCCATGAACCAAGTCATTTTATAGGCATTCCAAGCCAAAACAGACGATTTCTGGGAAATATCGGTCGAAATGGTTGGAATGGGTTGATACCACTCAAAACCAGTCGAAACCTTGGAACTTTATATGTACCATGTAATTTCGTCTCGAGTTGGCTCAATATAGTCGAAATGGTTGAAATTTCGAACCATGGTTGAAATTCCCCATTGAACCAGTCCACTAACGGTTTAGGTTGGATTACCTCTAAAGCATCTAACAGCACTGACCATTGACGAATTCTTTTTTCTTTTTTTCAACATGTAGATGACAAAATCTAAAAATTGACAAAATAAACAAGAACAGTTCCTAATTAAGAGCATTTACAAACTAAAATATACAATTGTAAAACAAAAGAAATACCTTAAACTCTTGAAAAATTAAGGAAATTGATGAATCTGTCGCAATTGTAGACAGAATTTCAAGCTTCAAAGATTTTATCTGATGGGAGTCTGAAGAACTTATGAAGAAGTCTTCAAAGTGAGGTGCAAAAAGGGAAGGCATTGCCTTGGCAAACACTTGAATGTTGCAAAGAACCTGCACAACATGAGAATCAGAAAAGCCTTAAACCCTCCAAACCCTTAGCTGGACGGAAGATGATGATACAAAGATTAATTAAAATCAAGTCAAAATAGTTTTAGGGACAACACTATTGGAATCCCAAAAGAAGAAACATGATTCTAAACTATCAATAATAAGTTCCACATAAAATAATAAAATTAGAAAAGGACAACTGCAAACACCCACTATTTCCACATTAGGTCACAAACCTAAAAGGTAATATATCTTAAAAACTTTTACTTCATTCCCCTCATTGCATGAATGAAGCATCCCGTATTTTCATCATTAAAGAAAAGAAAAATATCCATAAAAATAAAAAATAAAAAAAAAATTGTTCAGGAATTTCTAAGTTGTTCTATCTATTAAATACTTTATGCATGAAGAAATCCAAAAAAAAAAGGACATACCCACTGCACGAGCCTCCTGCCAATGCGGGGTCTAAGGAGAGTCATAATAGCCTTACCCATGTTTCACGGAGAGGCTGTTTTATGACTCAAACCCACGACCACTAGGTCACAATGGAGCAACCTTACTGTTGCGCCAAGGTCCCAACCATTGTCCAAAAGCAGGAAATATCATTCCTCCTAGAAGAAACATAACTAAACATCAGCATCATGCTATTCTGTGTGGCTTAGGAAGGGTTGGTAAGTAATGGGAGAGTTTAAAATAATCATATAAAGGACTAATCAGCTACAAAGAATTGGTTCAACAAAAATGGTAGCAATACACATCCAATTTAACCGATAGGGGGGAGAAAATGAAAAGAAAGAAAGAGTCATCCAACACCGTAGATGATGCAAATATACAAACACACAAAAGGAAATGCATTTCTTAACTTTCCAAAACATCTGTCAGAATTATTTAAAGCTTTGCAACCAGTCACTAAAACTAATCTTCTAAATCGTTATGGTGCTTAAAAAATATTATGTACTTTATAAAATATAAACACAAAAGTTATTTAGCTTTCATAAATGGTTCTAGATTACCTGCTTCATCAAATTTAAGAGCACTAAGGAACAATTTCCTAAAAAAAGCAACCCAGTGCACAAGGCCCCCGATACTGCAAGGTCTGGGATAGGAAAATGTACGCAGCCTTGTATGAACAATCATGAATGGTGCAGAGATCCAGAACCAAAAGCAGATTTAAGGTAATATATGCAATCAAGAGAATCAATAGCATCTTCACTAAACAAGGGCCATTACCCAGTGCTGGCCCCGCCTATGTGAGATCCTAGGAGGGGTGAGTTTGGAGTTGGTCCCAACCTTTGGCATTATATTGCACAAAGTGGCCATCCTCAAGACTCGAACCCCGGCATTTTCCCTGGCAGCCCAAACCTTTTATCACTGATGTAAGCAATGGCCCCTAATAGCATCTTCACAAACAAGTAATAATAATTCAGAAGTTTAATATCAAATAAGGCTTAATTGAAATCTCTTGAATGTAAAAGCACCATAAAGAAATCAAGAATCAAAGGAAACATATCCAACCACTGTTATAGATACATAAAGAAAAAATTTACCACATATTTTGAGGCACTAGATGATCTCAGAAGAAATAGAAGAGGTTTAACAATCCTCTTCACGTCCTCCCTGGGCGTCATAATCCAGTGGACTCCAGCAGCTGCAAGTACCACTGCACTGTTATGACTCCATAACAAGGGTGATGTGCATTGCAGCAAAATCCTTACATCTTCATTATTTTTGCTGGAAGTAAAACTCGCAGGATCCAATCCAGAGGCCTCCATACTTGCAAAACCTGATCGTGACAAATATTCATCCGGTCCTTCAATGTAACATCTGGACAATAAAGTAGTTAAGTCAGACTCATAGGTCATGCCTTCTACATTGCTAGAGTCGTTGCCCAACACAGCATGATCCACACCATCCTCTTCAGAACTGGGACCCCGAGTAGAATGAGAAGAGAACAAAATGGATTCTCTCGGAAGCCCATGTCTTGCCACTACATACCGTAGCAGGATTCCAATCAAAACAATCTGTCCCCACTCTTCAACATCTGGGAGAGTCTCACATAACTTTCTGAAGTTTCTTCCTAGAAGTGATAACTTATTAGGACAGACACAGATAAATGCAGCAGCTGCAGCTCCAACAACTCCAGGGGACTGGTCGCTCAGTAATATATTGACAATCTGCATAATATTTCATTTTATACAAAGGAAACAAATACAAAGAAACAGTTATGCAAGGAAATGGGAATATCAAACACAAGACATTATTGATAGTAGGTTAAACGTCATTTGCAACTCCTTTGATATACACATGGAACACACATTTGTAATGAAACCAACTATCATATGTGGTTCCAAGACTCCAACAATGGGATTTCAAGTATTAGACCAACTGAATGACCACGACCATCCAAACAATACTGATGCAGATATAAGTCACTTAAATGGTTTATTTTATTGGAAATAAGCCTTGAGTTGGGTTATGTAGGTATTTCCGTATTAGGCGTATGATCCCATGAGTTTTTTTTGTCATAGGCCATTTTAATGGGTCTAAAATAGGGGTAGGAAATAGGAAAACGAGATTTAATTCATTAGTCTAGTTAAAGTCCTGTTTTGAGTCTATTTTCTTTGATATTTCAATTTTCTAGTCAGTTTAGGTTTCCCAATTAGTTAAGGATTGCATTAGGCCTTTCATTTTTAGTGTTTTGAGTTTGTTTTGAGTATTCTATATAAGTTTGTAAGGGACTACAGATTTGTACAAGAATTTGATTGAATGAAATTTTCTCTTGTTGTTTGCAAAGATTCACCTGAGATAGGTTGTGTTCATCAATTGGGATAGTTGAGGGTGAGAGACCCATTCTAAGATAGTCATTCTCTTACCCCCTTTCTTCGGAAGCCAAAGGTCACATTCTTATTTTCTATTCTTTGTTTTACAAGTAGTGGTTTACTTTCGTTATCATCTTTCATTCTCTTGTTCCTATTGCTGTCAATTAAGTATTATTCTTAATTTTATTAAACTATATCCTAGTTTCTGAAAGGTTGGATGTCACATTTTTTTTTTTTTTTGGATTAAGTAATTCAGCCATCCAATCGTATTTAACTTTTGACCAGAACTTCTGATGTAGATCGAGTTGTCAAAAGGAGAGTTCAATGCTGGCCCAATTCTGGTTCAGATCTGCTTGAGTTTCAGCCATCAAACCAACCTTTTTTTTTTCTAATTGGGTCAGCCAACCTGTTGTTACTGTTCACATGAACAGTACCTTGGAGTCTAATATTGACAGCTGGCTTGGATAAGATGTTGCCAGTACTTTTTAAGATATTAGGTATTAGTTTCTATTTTTATTTCTTTGTTTTGTCTTAGCAAGCAAGCTTTGTAACTTAGGAAGATTTATTTCCCTTTTTAGTTAGTAATTTGTTTCCTATTTGACTAGCTTAGTGATCAAGTAAGTTAGTAGTTTTCCTTTTTATATGTGAGGCAAAGTAATTAGAAGTTATTTCTTAAGTCAGTTTAGGAAATTAGAATTAGTCCATTAGTTTCCTTTTTTGTTACGTCTTTGTCTCCAAGCAATGTAAGGCTATCCATCAACTATAATGACTAAAAGAAAAATAAGGCTTATGATGTTGTGCTGTGGAATATAGTTAGGGGAGATGCCCATTCATCAATTCTTCTCCACCCTTCTCAACCATCCATCAATTTCTCTTTTCTTCTTTATTCTAACTTGTGAAAGAGTATTTTGAGAGTTATTACAAGATTGTTTGAAGACTTGAGGCCCTCAAAGATTGCTGATCAGACACACACACACACACTACCTATCGATTTTCAATTACAGAGCTTTCCCGGGAAGAATGTTCAAGTGCATAACTTCCAGACCAGATCTTTAATCGCTGCAAGATTATGAGGGTTTGTTGAGGACCTTAAAAGGACCACTTGATCCAAATTTGATGATCATCTTTCCCTTCCAGCCCTAGTTCTTGACGAATCACCAAAAGGTTCCTTTTTCTGGCAACCAGCAGATCTCTCGATCCAGCTGACAGAATTTGCTCAAATTTTTATGGCTTGTTGCTTCATATATGATCTCCCATCGATCCAAAATTTAGCTCCATCTGAGTTGTGGTTTGTGAGTAATCAAAGATCTCCCTATTCAGCCAAAATTTCAGATCCTGCCTGGAATTAGAATCACTTGTGATTCTAGTCTTATATTACCTTCTATTTCATTAAAATAGGAATTGATTCAAATATGAGACAATTCTGATGATCAGATATGAAGATATTTTGTAATTTTCAATTCTGCCCCTACCTCCATTAGAGTTGTTGTTTAGGTCATTCCACATCTGAAATCAAATCTATGTTCATTAGCTCTTTAGGTAATCAGTGATCTAACTTCCCTTTTGTGAACCCTGATTTTTTGATTAAAATACTATTTTACCCCCTTCCCAAGAGTTGTCAGAATTCCTCCATAATTTGGAATTTAATTCTCTTTTTTCGATCCAGTTTGGTACTGTTTTATTCCTTTAAATCAGTACTACATCAAATACAACTGATTCTGAATGGTTAATAGTTATCAAGATACCTTGGCGTCCAAGCGGTGGGCCTAGGCAACTGTTGTCTTATTGCACTACATGTCGTCTTCTATTTTGGCACTTATTTATGTCAAATATCATTTAAAATCAAATTCCAAAATGATAAAAAGTCAACCCTCTCAGTCTAAGAACAAAAACTGGATTTTTAGTTGTAGGGACAATTTTCAACTTTCAAATGCAAGGGTTTTTCTTAATTCTGAGAATTTCATAAATCTTATCATAGTTTAAAAAATTAAAAAAATAAAATAAAATACAATAAAAAACTAAAAACTAAAAACCAAAAGTTTGGTAAAATCTTTTATTTTTATGTCCATAAAATTATCTTCATTCAAGCAATTTTAACAGCATTCCTGCACTTTAAAATAAGTTTGACCGAAAAATAACTTTGCCATTACAACTCAGATTTAGGTAATCTTAGACTTGTTGGAAATGTGGTTTTGTGCTATACCTAATACAAAAAGTCTCACGTAAAAATAAAATCATTCGACCAGTCAAACTTATTAGAGAACAAGAACATTTCTAGATGTTGATTTTTTTAGGACTTAATGTCAATTTTTGATGACTTGATGTGGCTGAATGTTGATTTTTTATGACTTGATGTGGCCTAATGTTGATTTTTTATGACTTGATGTAGCTTAATAATTTTTTAGTTTATTCATTTTATTTATTTGTTTTTCTAATGAATATCTTGCATTGGTATGATTCTTTTTTGCATATAAGTAGAATTATATAATTTTTAATTGCTATTTGTGTCAAATAAAATGGTTATATAAAAAAAGATCACTAGAACGCTTTATTTGCCAAGGCAACGCCTTGCGGCCGCCTAACTGCCAAGGCCATTAGGTAGTAACTCAATCGCCTTGGCCGCCTTGCCGCCTTGATAACTATGAAATGGTTAGTGATCATTTCGTTTTGGACTGTCAAGACATGCAATGGAACACAATCAAATGTTTTATTCTAAATTCCCTCCATGCAGTCATCGACAGAGTCCAGATTGCTAGAGCCTAGACAAAGCCACAAGGCCAATAGCCATAAAGGAAATTTCTCGTAGCAATAATATTATCTTCTTCTTGCTTCAGAAAAAACAATTTTAAGCAGGAAAGATGGGATTTCACATCCTTTAGCTGGTGCAAAAGATTTCATTTGTTTGATGGGGCAATGCTAGAAATTTGATGTAAGCTGACCTCTTCAAGTGCAGAAGCATTTTCTTCCTGATGCAAATCGGACAGCTTGGGAATGGCATTGGCAGCACATTTTCTAACATATACAGATGGGTCTCTGGCAGATTTGCTCACAGCCGCCAAAACTATGGGAGAAATCACATGTAGACGGATTCCAGCCATGGCACGTAGTGCCCACGCTCGCACCAATGGATTTGGATCAGACAAATCCTTCTGGAAACAGTTAATTGATAGTAATGCTTCATTTGGACGCCTGAGGTTAAGGGGAAAATAAATAGAATGTAATGCATCAATTCAAAGTTAAACACATTACAAGAACTTCAGCATTTATCTCTGCATGACTGTGCTAAACCAAGACAAAAGGAATATCATGAAACTAATATTCAATTTATTATTTGATCTCTACTTCTTTTATATCTAGTGTAAGTGAAGTTAGCATAAGACCAAGAAAGGTTTTTCCAAAAATTCTCTTCTACATGGCCTATCATGTGATTTAGAGTCGTTAAGTTAGATGGCAGATGGCTAAATGAGTTACAATCCACCAAACCAGAGAGATAGATAGGAGAAGCTCTAAAAAGCTAACCAATTTCATCAAGATGTATACAGAAACAACCAAATGAAATTATTACATATGACATACTTATCTGCGTAATGAAGCAAGTACAAGTAAACAAGCTTCTTTACTTCTAATGACTGAGATGCAACGTTCTTAACAACCTGCAGTTCAATGAACAAAAAAGAAGCATGCAATTAGAGGAGGGATAAAGGACATAGAAATTGTTAAAAAAAATAAAAGGACACACGCAACAGTTTCTTTATTCTTTAAATTGCAGTAGTCACTAATACTTTTAGGTACTAAGAACTAACTATGCCAAATTACTAGGTTGTCTCCAAGTTTCTCTCTTCATTTTTTCTCCTTTTTTTTTTGTTTTTTCTTCCATCCCCACCCCCCCCCAAAAAAAAAATTTGAGATTGCCACTGCTTTTGATTCAATAACAAACATTTCTCAGTACAATCTAAGGTCAAAATTCTTGATTTTTTTTTTTTTTTAATCTTTAACCAAAATTTGAACAGAGAAGGATAAAATGTACGCAATACCAGCACAAAATATTACACATAAAAACAGCTCAATTTCTTCATTTCTTATAACACGGTTTGAAAAGGAGGGGGGTGAGAAAGGATCAATTTCGTAGCAACATAACATCATGCATTTAACATATTAAAAAAAAAAAAAACTCTGCATTTCATACAACAAACTTGGAACACAAAAAGGATCAATTTTGCGATAAAAACACAAAATAAATACACAAAAAAAGCACAATTTCTGCATTTACGTTCTCTTTTTCTTCTTATTCTTCTACAACCGAAGATTATACAGAAATCAGTTACCTGGGGGAAGAACCTGGACACATCAAAGCCCTGAGCGATGAGAGCGAGCAATCGCTTTAAAGCTTCACAAATCTCTGAGTCGTAACGGCTGTCAAGTAAGGGAGCGATATTGACGTCTTCGGGATCATCATACAGGTGAGCATCACTACCGATCCGAAACACCAGGGAAGACGCTTTGCTCAGGCTCTCAGCGGTGGCACCGAATTGTGGAAACATCTCCGGTTTTCAATTAAACTGTCGTTGGGGACGAATTGCAAGAAACGAATGAGATCAACCTGGGAAGAGCAGTGTCCAGGAGCTCGACCGTCGCATCGTGACTCTCTTCTCTCTCTCTCTCTCTCTCTCTCTCTCTCTCTCTGGTGTTCCGTAAGTGGCCGAGCAGAGGCAAATATGGATGAAGGGGATCTAACAGAGGTTGAGCAAATCACCGGCGCGTAAAAGCTATGTTTGTCTCGCGAGAAATGAATAGAAAACTGAAAAAAGATCCCCTCTCTTTCTCTCTTTATTTTCCTGTTACTCTTCTCTTCGTTTCCAGCCAAACGAGCCGTGGAGTATATGTGAGCCATGGTTTTGGGTATCGGAATCAGATCGGGTGTATCGGTTATATTGTATCAGTATTATCTGAGAGTGATCTAGGATTAGGGATTGACATCGGAACAGAGGTAAAATTGTAAAAAACCTATTTTTTTATGAAAGACAAAGGTACAATCGATACAAGCTGATCCGAAATTGGTATTGTATCAATATCAATCAAGACCAATACTAATATCGATAATTAAATCCATGATGGGAGTTTCAGCTTCACATGAAACTTCTTTTTTTAAAATGACCACAGGAAAGAGATTTCATTAAACATGAACACTTTCTTTTACATACGAAAAAAAAGTGGAACTTCACATAATTGAGCAGGAACTATAGGGAAAAAAAATTTGCTTCCTGCTACCCAGGTTTGTCACCAAGGAAATGGAATAATTCACTTTCCCTCTAGGTTCACAAATACCCTCTCATGTTTTAGTATTTTCCAAACTACTCTTCAAAATTTCTTTTCAATGGTTGCGAGCCCAGGTAGAAGGAACTTTCTTGCCATCTTAATAGCAACCTGATTTCAATGGAAACTATATGATGTCCACCACCTTGCATTCGCTTAAAAGTGCCTCTCTCACTTTTTTTCTTTTTTTTCTTTTTTTTTCTTTTCCTTTTTATCATTCTAGGCATCATTTTCCTAATGAAGTATGACGCTTCTTTGCCACTTTATAGTAACATGGGGTCATTTAAAAAAAAAAAAACAAAAAAAACGAAGAAGAAATAGATAAGTTAATTCATGTGATTGAGGACCCATATCTGCTCAGGAAAAAAAAAAAAAAAGAAAAAAAAAGAAGAAGAAGATAGAAGACCCACTTATAGCTCAATAGCCAATTTTTTTTCCAAAGTAAGAAATTTACTCAAACTCTTAATTCAAAGTTGTAGTAAAATTATCAAAATTCATCAAAAAAAATAAATACAAAAAACAAAATAGCATCTTTTATAATTGGGAAGAAGAACGCTACCTGGTTGTGTTGAGCTATTGTTGGGGCTAAAGATGGGGCACACATAGGCATTAATAGTGGTGGGTTTTTTGTCTTTCACAATGGTGTGGTTGCCATCTCCCCTGGATAAGGACAGGGGCCACATGATTAGGCACTGTTCTTTTTTCCTTCATAATTTTAATTATTTCCTTTGACTCATTTTAAGCTAAAATTGTACCAAAAAGGTGCTTGTCTGACTATCTATCACATGGACTAACCCATGTATTGTCATGTAACAAATAGTGAAGCATTATACTTTATAATAGGCATAATGACGGGAAAAAAAAAGTTATTTTTTTATTGGGAAATTATTTTTTCTATCTACGAGCATGGCTTATGCTAGCGATCCATATGTCTATCTCTCTCATTTCTTATGAAATGACATAGAGGTACTAGCATAGGCCATGACCTTAGACATAGAACATCTTTTTTTGGGATTGAGTTCTTTGTCACAGTGTAGTATACACTAGTGCGCCCCCAAGTCTATCTCTCTCCTTGCACAGTAGGGGTAAAATATCATTTCATAGGAGAGATTAAGAGACAGACCCTAGGAGACACTACAATAAGTTGAAACCTGGTTTTATAGGATGAGTCAGTATCAGGAATGGATTGTCAAAGGATCAAAAAAAGTACATTTTTTATAAATCGGTTGGTGTATTAGCTAAAAATAATAATAATAATAATAATAATAATAATAATAATAATAATAATAATAATAATAATATATCAGAAAATGTAACAATGAAAATATAGAGGAAAAAAAGAAAATGGGATCCTACCTGGCTTATTAATGAAGGGAATGTATAAGTTTACTATGTCTTTCAATTACATTAGCATATATCTACTTCACCTCTTTTTCTTACCACATACGTTTATTTCTTTTTGTCAATATTTGCTCTTGCATGCTATTTTATTTGGACTAGTAGGAATATTTGTATGGCAAATTATTGCCAGCCTAACCCTATGTAAATTACCAAAAATATTAATAGATGGGTATGAACTCAAAACTTTTGCCAGAGGTTATCAAATCCAGCCTAGCTCTGTCAGAAAATGATTTACTTAGCTATAATAGGAAGGATCTTTCTTATTGATATGTAATGGGAATTTCAAACATGACTCAGGGGGTTGAAATCCTCTGCAATTCTGATCTTGTACAATTTCGTGCAATACCACCTTCAGGCGGTGACACGTGTATTGATACCAATACAATGATCCAGATCTGGCACAACTAATAAAACATTAAATCAGTAAAGAGGCATTTAAATCAGATCTGGACCATTGTATTGGTATCAATACACGTGTCACCGCCTGAAGGTGGTATTGCACGGAATTGTACGAGATCGGAATTGCAGACGATTTTTTTCCATGACTCAGGTCAAGCTAGATGGGCATTTGTCATTATCTCTAAAATCAATTTTTATTGGTGTCTATGATTATGGTTATGCAGGGAATGCTCAGGAAGCAGAGGCAAGAATAATGCTTCAAGGGCTACACCAAGCAAGATCTTTAAGGGTCACAATTATGGATGATAGATTATTTAGAGCAACGAGACAGGATGCAAGATGGTTCTATATGTAAATGTAGGGATGTCAATCGATCGGGCCGGGGTGGTTCAGATCGGGCCTACTCGAGCTTCCCCACTTTAGGACCTTGGACCTTGACCGGCCCGTTTAAGTAATTGGTCCTCATATGCTAGGCATGGTCCTATTTATAAACGGTCGGTCGAGTACTGATCTTTAATCAGACCAACAATAATCGGGTTAAATAGGACTTAGTTGGGCTTTAAACAGACTAATGACCCATTTATTTCTAGCCGGGCTATAATCATGCTTTAAACGGTAAAACGTGTCGGACTTAGCCAACAAAACTCTAAACGAGTTCTAAGTGAGGTATAAACGGGCCTTAAACATGTCGGGCTGACTCGGGCTATTAATCAGTCAGTCTCGATCAAGTGCCGGTCAGGTAGCACCCATGCACCGGGAACTACCTATTAATAAATGCAGCCCAACACGTTTATTAATTGGGCCAGTTTGATACAAGTTTTAAACAGTCAGACTTAATCGGGTCAGCTGGTTTGGGCCTAAAATTAACACCCCTATCTAAATAATCATAGGAGATGTTTCACTTACTTTTATACACCAAATGCATGAAAAAATTATTCCTTGAATATAATGACCAATGGGGTTGGTAGCCTAGTGGTGAAAATGCCCTCAACCCATCACTGCTCAAGTCGGATGGTTGTGGGTTCGAGTCTTGGCATACCCACCATCGCTCATTGGTCCTGCAGAAGCACTACTTGTCGTACGGGGGCTTGTCCTGGGGGCTATGATCACTACCATATAGCACCATTTTTCTTTACCAAAAAAAAAAAGAAGAATATAATGTATTGAAATAAGATAGAAACTACATATGCTTAGCTCATAATGTAGCAAATAGAGCTAGAAATGAAAAGCTTAGAATTTTTTTTTTTTTAATCAAGAAAAGATAAATAAAATTAAAGATCAGAGTTAAATACATCATTAGGGTAGTTTCCATAGTTCTTAGTGCTATTAGAAGAATTACATTCCATATTAAACACAAGGTTCATAATTGGATGACTACACGCCTCTTTGTAAGAAAGATGATGGAAGTAGATAATTCGTAGATCTTAGAAAAAGTGGGAAGCTGTAGTATAGGCCATGATCCCTTGGTTGGTTATAGAATAAGATGAAGTAACTCCTGATTTAAGAACCAAACTTCATTCATGTTCCACCCCTTGATAATTACCATCTTCATTCCTTCGGCTTTTTTCGCTTCTCTTTGGTTAGTAGTTGTAGAATTTGTGCATATGATCCTAAATTGATCATGTGATGGAATTCCATACGTCCATCCTAAAGCTAAGTTCAAAAACTAAGTTGCACCAACACAAACCAAAATTGGATATGTCAAAAAGGGGGGAGGAAATCATTTTATTAGGCCGATTGGATTATATGTATTGAGTAAAACATTCACTTTTAAGATTAGAAATCCATCTTCTTCTTCCTCTTCCTTTTGTGTGTGTGTGTGTGTGTAACGATTAGAATTCCGTCTATTAACACTCTGTAAAATTGAAACAAGGTTAGAGTAATATTTAAGGCTATAATAGGCTTGTAAATGAGAATGTGGACTCTTTTTTTATATAATTCAATTTTATTTTTCTTATTAAAAAAAAAAAGGCAATGTGTGTCACACCCCGTTCACACAGAATCGGACCGGTGACAGGGTTAACTCCGGTTAACCCAAACCTGCCAGGATCATCTGATACAGTATCCAACCACAGAATACACACAACTAAGAAAGTGTTCATCAGTTCAGCGGAAGACTTAATTTACCTGTAAATATTCCCATTATACTTAATACCCAAATTGTAATACATAGTTAAGTACATGTGGGCCCGCAGGCATGATATTTACACAAAAAGAATACAATTTACATATCAAGTACCCAAAAGGAATCATCAAAAATCAGAGAGTACAGCTCAGCTCGATATCAAAAGTAGAGCTCAGCTCGGTATCAAAAGGTAGAGCTCAGCTGGGTATCAAAAGGTAGAGCTCAGCTCGGTATCAAAACTGTGATCCCGCAGCACAGCCCTCGCACGAGCAATCTGTGCCATGCTCTAATTCCTAAGGGACCCATCAATCCTCTTCAGGGAACTCAACTGTGGGGCCCAACCCGTACTCTTCAGGTTGATGACCTGCAAAATCATCTAAAAGAGGTGCACACGTGGGATGAGCTCACTAGCTCAGTAAGTGAAAAGAAGGACCACACAACAGTCCACACAACAAATCACAACCATATGCACTATATGCTATGCACTTCATTTTAATCACTTTCACCTAACCAACATTACTAAGTCTTTGGTTTAGTGCTACTACAACCACAGTGCGCGTATACTCCGGGTACGAGCCGCGAACTCCATCCCGCGATACGTCCATAGGGCTGTCGGAGAAGGCCCACCGTGAGTACTCGAAAAAGTAAAACATGCCGACCACCGGCTCTCAACATAAAGTAAATGATAGAAATTAAAGGTGCTGACTCCAGTAATTTAAAAGCAGTACGATTAGCCCTCTTGAATATACCACTGGGGTTGTCGACTGTCCTAATGACCAGCCGGGCGTATGTCTAACCGCCATAGTGACCCGACAACCGCGACCACTGCTTCCCCCCAAATGGTAACCCAACACCTCAACCCCTGTTGGGAAGGGTCGTAGCACGGGAAGGTGATAATCCTACACCGCATGCTCCTATATGACATAGTACGATTGCATAGTGCCTCCGCGTCCCATTCCATGGACCACCAATGCTCTCGTTTTCAAGCCGACTACGGCATGTAGTCTATTAATGCATTATGCACAATGATGTCAACATTCATCTCATAAGCACATCATCATTTAACATTTAGAAAATAATCACAACACACATGGCATAAGATAATGTGAGGATGGCTAAGCTACATGTAATTTGCATGACGACATGGCTAATCTAGATACAATGGGATGATGCACAACATGCCTTAAAATAAGGCCAAACGTCCTCTCCCCACTTACCTGTAGTGTACAAGGACTCACGCTCGGTATAGGTGAGATCCGGTGCGAGAAGCGTACGTGTTGGTGAACCTAACATAAGTGAATGGGGTTAGCATTTCACCATTTTGGGATCAAAATTAACATGACCCAATGACAAAATCATGTTTAGAATCTTAAAAGAAGGTCACACGTCCGTTTTTGGTCCGTTTGGACGTAAAAATCACGTTGGGAGCCTCCCGGGTGGGTCGGACAGCCCACCTGTCATGACCGGCGGGCAGGTCGGCCCGTCGATTGGCCCGTCGATTGGGCCTGAGGGTCCTGCTAAGATCGGCGGGCAGGGTGGCCCACCGATCGGCCCGCCAGTTGGGCCAGCCGGTTGGCCCCGAGGGTCTGCCCTCTCAGGAAGGTGCCCTCAGGCGGGCCATTTGGCCTACCGGTCTTGGCCCACCGGTCTTGGCGGGTAAATACCGTTTTCACCTGAAACCTTCCCCAACCTTTGGGGAATCAAATGGAGCTCTTCCCAACCCATTCTCCACACATTCAAGGTCTCATAAGATGGTTCTAACCTAGATCTAGGTTAGATTTAAGGGATAGAAAGCCATCTTACCTTCTTTGCTCAAGAACTCCTTCAAACCCCAAAATCAATTCAAATCACTAATGCTTTTGCCAACCTTGTAAGCACTTCTTCAAATCCTTCAAAATCAACACATAGATCATCTATTAAACCTTAGATTCATCATCTCAAGGGGAATTTACAAGATCTCAAGAAACTCTACCCAAATCAAGGGTTTTACTTGGGTATGGTGAAAGTTTAAGGAACCTAGCCTTTGCTCACCTCTAAACATAGATCTCGTATTGGAGATCACTCTTCCAGCGTCGGAATGGGAAGATCAAGCCTCGGCACCGCTGAAATCCATCTCTTCTTCCTCTTCCTTCTCTTTTCCTCTTCTTTCCCTTCTTTTCTCTCTCCTCTTTACTCTTCTCACAAAAAGTCCGAGTGTCATAAATGAGAAAAAGAAAAAGGAAAACATAAGATAGCTATTTATACCTTTTAAAACATCTTGTAACCTCATGGGTGGGTCACTCAGGTGGGCGGATGTGCCCACTTGTGACCGCCCACCTGAGGGCCAAAACTTGGCCAACAAGTGGGATTTTGACAGAGTTCGACTCTCGACACGAATCTCACTCTTGGCATAAGATGTAATATACGTATGCGCCTTAAGATACGGCTACATACCTGCTTTATCCGTACATGGCCTTATGATATGTGCATATACACGGCTTGGGTACTCCCGTCTCCTCTGGCACTGGCTCGGACTTGTCTGGCCAGCCTGTGTTTAAGGTCACCCTTGCCATCATGGTCCATAAGGAACCCGCCTTAACTCTCTCCGATTCGGGTCCTGCATGGTTAAACCGGGTCAACCGTGTAATCAGATCGGGTTTAAGAAGTAGGGTATTACATTTACCTCCCCCACTTTCTGAAAATTTCGTCCTCGAAATTGGCGTACCTGGTTGTTCAAAAAGATGAGGGTACTTGGCTTGGATTTCATCCTCTTTCTCCCAAGATGCTTCTTCAAGTGAATGATTAGCCCATCGCACCTTTACATAGGAAATGGAGCGGTTGCGAAGGGTTTTCACCTTTCGGTTCAAAATTTCAGTTGGCTGCTCTGTATAGGTCATATCATCTTCTAGATATTCTGGTTCCACGAGTAATACATGAGATGGATCATGAATGTATCGCTTC
>NW_024868447.1:31392-81305 GCF_013358625.1 Macadamia integrifolia
TCATGTTCAAATCCTTCTGGGTGAAAAAGTACTTAAGGCTTTTGTGATCACTGTATATCTCACACTTTTCCCCATACAAGTAATGTCGCCAAATCTTAAGGGTAAAAATGACTACGGCTAGTTCCAAGTCATGAGTGGGGTAGTTCTTTTCATACTCCTTTAGTTGTCGGGATGCATACGCTATTACCTTACCGCGTTGCATGAGAACACAACCCAAACCAACTTTGGAAGCATCAGTGTAGACTGTCATTCCACCTGTGCCTTCAGGGATGGTCAACATAGGGGCCGACACCAACCTCTTCTTCAATTCCTGGAAACTCTTCTCACATTCCTCTACCCAGTCGAATTTCACACCCTTTTTGGTTAATTTAGTCATTGGTGCTGAGATTCGAGCAAAATTTTCAATGAAGCGCCGGTAATATCCAGCCAAACCCAAGAAGCTTCTAATTTCAGTGACATTTTTAGAGCTTTCCCACTCTACTACTGCTTTCACCTTATCAGGATCCACCTCGATTCCGGCCTTAGACACTATGTGCCCCAGGAATCCAACTTGCTCAAGCCAAAATTCACATTTGTTGTATTTGGCAAACAATTGTTGTTCTCTCAACCTCTGTAACACCATTCTCAAATGTTGAGTGTGCTCCTCTTCTGTCTTGTAGTAGATTAAGATGTCATCAATAAAAATAATTACCCATTTATTGAGGACATCATGAAATACTTGATTCATTAAATCCATGAATGCTGCCGGTGCATTGGTTAACCCAAAAGATAACACTATGAACTCATAGTGACCATACCGAGTCCTGAATGCTGTCTTAGGTATGTCGCTGCTCTTTATCTTGAGCTGATAATAGCCTGATCGAAGGTCTATCTTTGAGAATACCTTGGCACCCTACAACTGGTCAAATAAATCATCAATGCGTGGTAATGGATACCGGTTCTTACTGGTTAGCTTATTCAATTCCCGGTAATCAATGCACATACGCAAACTGCCATCTTTCTTCTTGACAAACAATACTGGGGCACTCCAAGGTGAAACACTTGGGCGAATAAACCCCTTTTCCAATAATTCCTGCTACTGCATCTGCAACTCCTTCAATTCAGCTGGTGCCATCCTGTACAGAGCCTTATATACTGGAGCTGCTCCGAGAGTCAAATCTATGACAAACTCCAACTCTCTATCAGGTGGTAAATGCATCAGATCATCTGGGAAGATGTCGGGAAACTCTTTAACCAACTTTACCTCTTCTAGAGGTGTAATCTTTGCATCAACATCAAGTACCGATGCTAAGTAGCCCTGACATCTATTCTCCAACAACTTTACCGGTTGAAGAGCGGAGACAAGGACCTTTCTCACCCATTTCATTTTATTTGCTCGGTATACCAATTCTTTCCCTTTGTCATCTGTCACCCTAATCAGCTTTTCAGCACACATCACATTAGCTCGATGAGCCGACAACCAATCCATGCCCAGTATAACATCAAAATTCTGCATATTGAACTTAATGAGTTGTGCATCAAAGTTCTTCCCACTAATTTCCACTGGGCACGGCCCATACACCTCCTTCAACTGTGTAACTTTACCAGTAGGCATACTAACAATCATCCCACGGTCTAGGGTCCTGGGTGACATACCAAGTTTCTCAGCGAATCTCTTAGATACGAATGAATGTGTAGCTCCTGAATCGAATAAAACATAGGCTAGTATGCCCGATATAGATAGGACACCTAGTGTAACAATGCATAAAATTTCAGCAAGTCATCAATATTTAGCATAAGGAAATTCTTAAATTTAAAATGTACCTGCTACCACTTCTGTGCTGGCCTCAGCTTCCTCAGCTGATAGGGCATACATCCTTCCCTGCGATTAACTTCCCTGAGTTAAGGGAGGTCGGTATGTCGAGGGCTGACTGGAGGGCAAGACTGGTCTAACCCGACAGTCTTTTACATAGTGCCCATAGGAATGGCAGTTAAAGCAACGGATCTGAGATGTCGAAACTGGGGCGGGGCCCCTCTGCACTTGACCTGTTGAAGATGGAGGTCGGGGCGACCTTGGAACTATAGGTACCGCACTAGTGTTCGGGCGAAAAGATGTGGAGCCCGAACCACCAGCTGGTCTAGGAGGGTAGCCAGATGGCCTATAGGGCTGCCTATACATAGGCCCCGAACTGTATATCTGTGGTATGCCTTGGAGGAATTACCCATATCTGGAAATGGATTTGTTCTCTTCCACAGTCCAGGGGTGAGGGACTGTTCCCCCTTCTGCTTATCCTCCATGGTCTTGGCCTTCTGCACAATCTGGCCATAGTCGGTCAAACCTAGGACCTCAAGTACAGATCCAATGGATGCCTTTAGGCCCTTTAGAAACCTCGTAGCCTTCTCTTCAGCTGTCCTCATATGCCTAGGGGCAAAATGGAACAAGCTCTCAAACTGCTATTGGTACTCAAGGATAGTCTTACCTCCTTGAGTTAATGCCATAAATTCAGTCTCCTTGCGGTCTCTGAAGCTGCGTGGGTAATGATTGTCCAAGAACAACTCCTTGAACTGTTCCCAGGTGGGTTCCAGATGGGCGGCCAATAATATGGGCTTAGAGGCTTGCCACCAAGAGTTGGCCTCCTTCTTGAGTTGTAACCCCTCACAAATGAGTTTCTGTGCATTTGTGCACTCAATCACCTCAAATATTTTCTCTAGCTCCTGGATCCACTGGTTCGACTCCAGAGGATCACTCCCCACCTTAGAGAATACAGGTGGCAAGTTCCTCTTGAATGACTCCACTACCTTTGACGTATTATTTGTCGACGGGTAATTAGGAGCATAAGCCGGATAATAAGAGTATGGAGGGGGCACCCCATACGGAGGAATACTAAATGGCGGAATTGGAGGTGTACCTCCCACTTGTGGCCCTGTTCCAGACCCTACAGGCGGGTCCTGTGGAGTAAGTATCCGGGGAGGTTGACCTGATTGAGAAAGGTCCAATTGTTGCTGAATAGCAGTCATAAATGTTTGCTGTTGCTGAAGCATTTGTTGCTGGAAAGCCTGTTGTGACTGCTGAATTATAGTTGCAACATCCCCCGGGGTAATAACTGGTGAAGGGTCCGGAAGTGTAGTCATAGGTGGGTCCCCATGTGCCCCACCCTGACCAAAGGTCTCTGGAGGTGGTGGAAGTGAGGTTTGCCCCACAGAGCAGGACCTCCTGGGATTCGGTGGTCGACTGACCGGATGAGGACCACGCGGGGTACCTCGTGCATTGCTACCGGATCTAGTACGTACCATCGTATCCCTGTACCTGGAACATGTCATACATCACATTGGTTAAACACCATAGAATTTATATCGGCACATAATTATATGCCAACACACAGGGTATTGTAGTGTATGATAGTTTGCAGCTAACCGCAACTTGATTCCAAAAATACAGGGTTAGTGCTTCAACAAGTATGTCAATGGTCCCACTTGACCATAACATATTATTATAAGAAAAATAAAAATAATCATAATAATTATATTAATAATAATAATAATAATAAATCCCATTTTTTCAAGTTTTCTCTCAACCGGTGGGTGACACCGGCGGGCCAATCGGCCCATCGGTCCAAATCTTCAACCGGTGGGCTGACACCAACGGGTAGGGTGGCCTGCCGATCTGGCCCGCCGGTCCTACCTGAGTGTGATTTTTGAACAGGGCCTTTTAAGCCCGGTTCTTCTTTATTCCTTTCATTTTCCTCTCTCTCTCTCCCTCTCTCCCCCAAGCGATTTTGGAGAGCTTTTTGACGCTTCCACTCGCGATCTCACTCAACGATCCGGCGCTTTTGGGAAGCTTCAACTCCTCTACTTACAAGTAAGTTTCTTCTTCCTTTTCTTCTCAGAACTTGTACTTGGGGGGTAGAACTCATGTGTAGACTTTAATCTAGGTTCTTTTCCCATGTTTCTTTCCATAGAACAGTGTTTCCATGTGAATGTGATGTTTCTCTTGTGATTTATTTCTAGTTTTAGGATTTACTTCTCAATTTTTGAGAGAAACCCCAACCGTGCCCTAGTTTTCTCAAATTTGGGGATTTCTTCAATTCCTACTCTTTTTCCCCAATTAGTAACTCAAATGCAATGCATTATGTTTGATTTGTACTTAACATGCTGTAGAAATCATAGAAGTCCCTTATGTTTGAAATCCCATATCTTCCCATGAAAATCCATCTTTTGTGTTGGGTTTTCTTTGATTTTCTTTACATCCTTTCGTATTTGTGGACCTCAATAGCATAATAGTAGATGTTTTTGCATATTCTAAATTGTAGAATGACGGCATTTCATCCATGAGCATGTAAGCTTCATGATTCACTCTATTGTGAGTCTTTCCATTCTTTTCTTCCTTAGGTTGAACTTGCACAATGAGAATTGGGGTTTTTCTTTTCTATCATTCTCTACTTGCCATGCTTTACTTGCCCCTTTTTGTCACATTGTTGTTTTGCCATAATCTCTGTTTTGTCACTAGCCAGGCATTTCATTCGTAGACTTTTTATCATTTCTCACTTGTCACATTTTGTCACATTCTATTTCTTTCCATGATTTCTGTTTTGTCACTTACCCTTCTTTCCTTTTTTTTTTCTTGCCAGGATGTCATCTCGCAAAGGCAAGGAGCCCGCATCCTCTGGCACTCGGCGTAAGACCACCACTTCTAAGCGGAAGAGTGCGGGGACTAGTTCTCCAGCCCCCCGCACAGGGTGACCCGGACCTGCCCCCATCGATCATTCTGACTATGACGAGGATCTCTTCCGCTGTTCAGAGGCAGCAGCCAACTGGCAGGCCTTCCTAAAGAGGTCTGTAATGATGGAGAAGGCTGTGGTAGTTGATGACTTTCACAAGATTCAACTTCAGGAGAGGTTCACAGCACTGGGCTAGCAATCTATCCTCCACATAGACCGTCCGTGCTACGAGCAGTTGGTTCGTAGATTCTACTGCAACCTGGAGGTTTCCTACCAGTACGCAGTATGGTGAAGGGGGTGGACATTCAGCTGACCGTGGCTAGCATTTTGGGTATCTCCTCAGCTGGGCACCGTTTCTACAGTCCTCCCAGGAGTAAGCCCATGGGCCCGTTCATGAGTTTGGAGACACCGGACCACATCTATGAGACCATCTGTGGCAGCAGTGCGCGTCCGGAGTCCGAGACATCATTTTACTCAGAGGTTCGTGTGTTTGCCCGTTTGGTCCAGTTCAACTTGCTCCCCAGAGGAGGTCATCGGAACCAGGTGGGCTTCATGGCAGCCTTCTTAGCTTACTGCATCTATACGGCCTTAGAGGGAGGTGCCGAGCACTTGTGTTTGCCTTACGTCATCCTCAAGACGATGGAGCACCATACTTCTCACCCCGAGGATGGAGGATTTCCATATGGCAGGATCCTCACCAAGATCTTTGAGTTCTTTGGGGTGGACCTGAGTGGTGAGGAGGCGAAGACTCCAACAGATAAGTTTGATAGGGGGAATCTATTGAGGATGGGCCTCCACACTCATATAGATGTACCTCATAGAGCAGGAGCTCAGAGAGGTAGGGATAGGAGGGCTGCCCCTAGGGAGGATGTTCCCATAGAGGAGGAGTCTAGTGAGGAGGATGAGGACTATGTTCCTCAGGGTGGGGAGGAGGATTTTGTGGACAAGGACATCCTTGAGGAGGTGCCTCAGGAGTCGAGAGGTGCTGATCCTGGCTTCACTAGAGCTGCAGGCCCACAACATAGAGCCCCACCACCTGAGAGTGGTGCATATGATTTTGAGGGCATGATGTCTACTATGAGGGCTTTGAAGGATGGGCAAGATCATCTGTTAAGAAGACTGGAGGATAGTGCTTCTAGGGAGGAACGCATCCTGGAGAGGCAGGCTACTTTGGAGAATTCCTTTCTCAGACTGGGCCAGGACTTGGATACGACGGCCAATGCCATTTCAGTAGATTTTGGCCGACTTCGGAGGGATGTACAGCTGGTGAACTCAAGGTTTGACTACTACGACCTTCGACTCAACGTTAACTCTGGACCTCAGGTGAACGTAGTAGTATTGGACGATGACGATGACGATGATCAGTGAGGACTTAGCTCGTCCACACCAGCTTCTCACCTATTTCATTTTGTTGATCTTATTGTATTTTTTTTTCTTTATTTTCTCATTCTTTGTACTTTCTCTGTAACTGGACCTATTTGTGGGATGATGTGTTTTGGTAGTGGTTTGTGATGAATTTGTATGTTTGATAACTTGTGTAGTTTAGTTGTGGTGTCTTTGTTAATTTTGATCATTGTTATATATATATATATATATGGATATATATATATATGGATATGTTGTTTATCATGTGTTTGTGTGAAAATTTTTGGAAATCTCATTTTACGCCGTTGTGCTATCGAAATTTCGTCAAACTTGCACTTGATGGGTTATGACACTAATTAAATTAACCTTTTATTTTCTCTCACGCATGCCATGAAAGCAATATCTAAATGCAACCATTTTTATTCATTTATTTCTTTGGCTTTTAACTCTTTTAAAGTTTTTTACATTAACCCAATCCCATTTCCTATTATAGATTCTACGGGGTCTAAACGGTATGCTGTGAGTGGAGCAGAGCATCACGCTTTGATACCACCGTTGTCACACCCCGTTCACACAGAACCGAGCCAGTGACCGGGTTAACATCGGTTAGCCTAAATCTGTCAGGATCATCTGATACAGTATTCCACCACAACATACACACAACTAAGAAAGTGCTCATCAGTTCAGTGGAAGACTTGGTTTACCTGTGAATATTCCCATAATACTTGATACCCAATTTGTAATACAATAGTTAAGTACATGTGGGCCCGCAGGCATGATATTTACACAAAAAGAATATAATTTACGTATCAAGTACTCAAAAGGAATCATCAAAAATCAGAGTGTACAGCTCAGCTCGGTATCAAAGGTTAGAGATCAGCTCGGTATCAAAGGTTGAGCCCAGCTCGGCATCAAAAGGTAGAGCTCAGCTCGGCATCAAAAGTGGAGCTCAACTTGGTATCAGAACTACGGTCCCGCAGCACAACTCTCGCACGAGCAATCAGTGCCGTGCTCTAACTCCTCAGGGACCCAACAGTCCTCTTCAGGGAACTCAACTGTGGGACCCGCCCCTTGCTCATCTGGTTGATGACCTGCAAAATCATCTAAAAGAGGTGCACACGTGGGATGAGCTCACTAGCTCAGTAAGTGGAAAGATGGACCACACAGCAATCCACACAACAATCACAATCATATGCACTATATGCTATGCAATACATTTTTAATCACATCCACCTAAGCAACATTACTAAGTCTTTGGTTTAGTGCTACTACAACCACAGTGCACGTATACTCCGGGCACGAGCCGCGAACTCCATCCCGTGATACGCCCATAGGGCTGTCGGAGAAGGCCTACCGTGAGTACTCAGAAAAGTAAAAACATGTTGACCACCGGCTCTCAACATAAATAAATGACAGAAATTAAATGTGCTGACTCCAGCAATTTAAAAGCAGTACGATTGACCCTCTTAAATATACCACCGGGGTTGTCGACTGTCCTAATGACCAACCGGGTGTAATGTCTAACCGCCACAGTGACCCTACAACCGCGACCACTGCTTCCCCCCAAATGGTAATCCAACACCTTAATCCCTGTTGGGAAGGGTCGTAGCACGGGAAGATGATAATCCTAAACCGTATATTCCTATATGATAATAGTACGATTGCATAGTGCCACCACATCCCATACCACGGGCCACCAATGCACTCGTTTCTAAGCTGACTACGGCATCTAGTCTATCAATGCATCATGCATAATGATGTCAACATTCATCACATAAACATATCATCACGTAGTATTTAGAAAAAATAAACACAGCACCCATGGCATAACAATGTGAGGATGACTAATCTACATAGCATTTTCATGATGACATGGATAGTCTAGATACAATTAAATGAATGCCAAACAATGCCTTGAAACAAGGCCAAACGTCCTCTCCCCACTTACTTGTAGTGTACAAGGACTCACGCTCGGTACGGGTGAGATCTGGTGCGAGAAGCGTACGCTTTGGTGAACGTAACATAAGTGAATGGGGTTAGCATTTCACCACTTTGGGATCACAATTAACAAGATCCAAGAACAAAATCATGTTTAGAATCCTAAACGAAGGTCGCACGTCCGTTTTGGGTCCAATCGGACGTAAAAATCACGTTCAGAGCCTCTCGGGTGGGTCGGACAACCCACCTGTCTGACCCACTAGTCAGACCCACCAGTCCTGACCAGAGGGTAGGTCGGTCCGCTGGTTGGCCGACCGGTCTGGCCTACCAGTTGGGCCCGAGGGTCCTGCTAAGACCGGTGGGCAGGGTGGCCTGTCGGTCGGCCCGCCTGTTGGGCCCGCCAGTTGGGCCCGAGGGTCCTGCCCTCTCAGGCGGGTGCCCTCAGGCGGGCCAAATGGCCCACCAGTCCTGGCCCACCGGTCTTGGTGGGAAAAACCATTTTCACCTGAAACCTTCCCCAACCTTTGGGGAATCAAATGGGGCTCTTCCAAACCCATTCTCCACACATTCAAGGTCTCATAAGGTGGTTCTAACCTGGATCTAGGTTAGATTTAAGGAATGGAAAGCCATCTTACCTTCTTTGCTCAAGAACTCCTTCAAAACCCCAAAATCACTTCAAATCAACAATGCTTCTCCAACCTTGTAAACACTTCTTCAAATCCTTCAAAATCAACACATAGATCATCTATTAAACCTTAGATTCATCATCTCAAAGGGGATTTGCAAGACCTCAAGAAACCCTACCCAAATCAAGGGTTTACTTGGGTATGGTGAAAGTTTAAGGAACCTAGCCTTTGCTCACCTCTAAACGTAGCTCTAGTGATGGAGATCACTCTTCTGGCGTCGGAATGGGAAGATCAGGCCTCGGCGCCACTGAAATCCATCTCTTCTCCCTCTTCCTTCTCTTCTCCTCTTCTTTCCCTTCTTTTCTCTCTCCTCTTTACTCTTCTCACCAACGTCCGAGTGTCATAAATGAGAAAAGAAAAAGGAAAATTTAAATGCTATTTATACTTCCTAACATAACTAAGCAATCACATGGGTGGGTCACTCAGGTGGGTGGATGCGCCCACCTGTCCGCCCACCTGAGGGCCAAAACTTGGCCAACAAGTGGGATTTTGACAGAATTCGGCCCTCGGCACGAATGTCACTCTTGGCATACGATGTAATATACGTATGCGCCTTAATATATGGCTACATACCTACTTTATTCGTACATGGCCTTATGATAGGTGCATGTACACAGCTGGGTACCCCCGTCTCTTCTGACACTGGCTCGGACTTGTCAGGCCAGCCGGTGTTTAAGGTCACCATTGCCATCATGGTCCATAAGGAACCTGCGTTAAACCTCTCCGGTTCGGGTCCTGTATGGTTAAACCGAGTCAACCTTGTAATCAAACCGGATTTAAGAAGTAGGGTATTACAATAATAATCCTTTTTTTTTTCAAGTTTTCTCTCAACCGGGGGGCTGGTTGGGCCACCGGTCGGCCCACCGGTCCAAATCTTCAACCGATGGGCTGATACCGTGGGCTGGTTGGCCGTCGGTCGGCCCGCCGGTCCTACCTGAGCTGGAAAAACGAACAGGGCTTTTAAGCCCCTGTTCCTCTTGTTTCTCCCATCTTTCTCTATCTCTCACTCTCTCTTTCTCAGGCGATTTTGGAGAGCTTCGTGACACTTCCAATCACGATCTCACTCAACGATCCGGCGGTTTGGGAAGATTTCAACCCCTCTACTTACAAGTAAGTTTCTTCCTCATTTTCTTCTCAGAACTTGCATTTTGGGGGTAGAACTCATGAGTAGTCTTCAATCTCAATTCCTTTCAGTGTTTTCTTCTATAGAACAGTGATTTCATGTGAATGTGATGTTCTCTCTGTGATTTTTTTATAGTTTTAGGATTTACTTCTCACTTTTTGAGAGAAAACCCCAACCATGCCCTAGTTTTCTCAAATTTGGGGATTTCTTCAAGTTCTGCTCTTTTCTTCCCAATTAATAACTCAAATGCAATGCCTTATGTTTGATTTGTACTTAACATGCTGTAGAGATCATAGAAAGTCCCTTATGTTTGAAATCCCATTTCTTCCCATGAAAATCCATCTTTTTGTGTTGGGTTTCTTTGATTCCCTTTACATCCTTTCGTATTTGTGGACCTCAATAGCATATTAGCATATGTTTTTGCATATTCTTGATTGCACTACGATGGCATTTCAATCTTAGGCCTGTAGCTTCAAGCTTTCCTCTATTGTGAGTCTTTTAAGCTTTTTCTTAGATTGGACTTGCACCTTGAGAATTGGGGTTTTTTCATTCCTTAATTGTCATGCTTTATATGCCTTTTGTCACATTTCTGTTTTGCCATAATTTCTATCTTATCACTGGCCATGCATTTCATCCATAGACTTTCTATCATTCCTCACTTGGCACATTTTTGATTTGCAAGACTTGGATTGTAGGGCTTTCTCTTATTGCTCACCCATCTATTTATTCCCTTTTTGTTATTCCTCTTCCTTACTCACAAATTTTTCTCCTCTTTTCTTACCAGGATGTCATCTCGCAAAGGCAAAGAACCCGCATCCTCTTCTACTCAGCGTAAGACCACCGCTTCCAAACGGAAGAGTGCGGGGACTAGTTCTCCAGCCCCCCGCACAGGGCGACCTGGACCTGCCCCTATTAATCCTTTCGACTATGACGAGGAACTCTTCCGCTATTCAGAGGCAACAACCAACTGGCAGGCCTTCCTAAAGAGGTTTGTAATGATGGAGAAGACTGTGGTAGATGATGACTTCCACAAGATTCAGCTTCAAGAGAGGTTCACAACACTGGGCTGGCAGTCTATCCTCCACATAGACCGTCCGTGCTACGAGCAGTTGGTCAGTAGATTCTACTGCAACCTGGAGGTTTCCTACCAGTACGGGGAGTATGCGATAATTAGTATGGTGAAGGGGGTGGACATTCAGCTGACCGTGGACACCCTGGCTAGTATTTTGGGTATCTCTTCAGCTGGGCATCATTTCTACAGTCCTCCCAGGAGTAAGCCGATGGGCCCGTTCATGAGTTTGGAGACACCGGACCACATCTATGAGACCATCTGTGGCAGCAGTGCGCGTCTGGAGTTCGAGACATCATTTTACTCGGAGGTTCGTGTGTTTGCCCGTTTGGTCCAGTTCAACTTGCTCCCCAGAGGAGGTCATCGGAACCAGGTGGGCTTCATGGCAGCCTTCTTAGCTTACTGCATCTATACGACCTTAGAGGGAGGTGCCGAGCACTTGTGTTTGCCTTACGTCATCCTCAAGACGATGGAGCACCATACTTCTCACCCCGAGGATGGAGGATTTCCATATGGCAGGATCCTCACCAAGATCTTTGAGTTCTTTAGGGTGGACCTGAGTGGTGAGGAGGGGAAGACTCCAGCAGATAAGTTTGATAGGGGGAATCTATTGAGGATGGGTCTCCACACTCTTATGGATGTACCTCAGAGAGCAGGAGCTCAGAGAGGTAGGGATAGGAGGGCTGCCCCTAGGGAGGATTTTCAAATGGAGGAGGAATCTAGTGAGGAGGATGAGGACTATGTTCCTCAGGGTGGGGAGGAGGATTTTGTGGACGAGGACATCCTTGAGGAGGTGCCTCAGGAGTCGAGAGGTGCTGATCCTGGCTTCACTAGAGCTACAGGCCCACAGCATAGAGCCCCACCACCTGAAAGTGGTGCATATGATTTTGAGGGCATGATGTCTACTATGAGTGCTTTGAAGGACAGGCAAGATCAGCTATTAAGAAGACTGGAGGATAGTGCTTCTAGGGAGGAACGCATCCTGGAGAGGCAGGCTACTTTGGAGAATTCCTTTCTCAGACTGGGCCAGGACTTGGATACGACGGCCAATGCCATTTCAGCAGATTTTGGTAGAGTTCGAAGGGATGTACAGTTGGTGAACTCAAGGTTTGACTACTACGACCATCGACTCAACGTTAACTCTAGACCTCAGGTGAACGTAGTAGTATTGGACGATGATGATGAAGATGATCAGTGAGGACTTAGCTCGTCCACACCAGCTTCTCACCTGTTTCCTTTTGTTGATCTTATTGTATTTTTTTTCTTTCTTTTCTCATTCTTTGTACTTTCTCTGTAATTGGACTTATTTGTGGGGTGATGTGTTTTGATGGTGGTTTGTGGTGAATTTATATATTTGAATACTTATGTAGTTTAGTTGTGGTGTCTTTTGTTAATTATAATTATTGATGTATATATCTGTTGTTTATCAGGTGTTTGTGTGAAAAAATTTTGGAAATCTCGTTTTGTGCCGTTATGCTGCCGAAATTTCGTTAAACTCATACTCAATGAGTTATGACATCAACTAATTAACCTTTCATTTTCTCTCACGCATGCCATGAATGCAATATCTAAATGCAACCATTTTTATTACTTTCTTTCTTTGGCTGTTAACCCTTTACAGTTTTTACATTAACCCAATCCCATTTCCTATTATAGATTCTATGGGGTCTAATGGTATGCTGTGAGTGGAATAAAGCATCACGCTCTGATACCACCGTTGTCACACCCCGTTCATACAGAACTTGACCGGTGAAAGGGTTAACTCCGGTTAACCCAAACCTGTCAGGATCATCTGATACAGTATCCAACCACATCATACACACAACTAAGAAAGTGTTCATTAGTTCAGCGGAAGGCTTAATTTACCTATAAATATTCCTATTATACTTGATACCCAAATTGTAATACATAGTTAAGTACATGTGGGCCCGCAGGCATTATATTTACACAAAAAAGAATACAATTTACCTATCAAGTACCCAAAAGGAATCATTAAAAATCAGAGAGTACAGCTCAGCTTGGTATCAAAAGTAGAGCTCAGCTCGGTATCAGAAGGTAGAGCTCAGCTCGGTATCAGAACTGCAGTCCCGTAGCACAACCCTCGCACGAGCAATCCGTGTCGTGCTCTAATTCCTCATGAACCTACCAATCCTCTTCAGGGAACTCAACTATGGGGCCCGACCCATACTCTTCAGGTTGATGACCTACAAAATCATCTAAAAGAGGTGCACATGTGGGATGAGCTCACTAGCTCAGTAAGTGAAAAGAAGGACCACACAATAGTCCACACAACAAATCGCAACCATATGCACTATATCCTATGCACTTCATTTTAATCACTTCCACCTAATCAACATTACTAAGTCTTTGGTTTAGTGCTACTACAACCACAGTGCGCGTATACTCCGGGTACGAGCCGCGAACTCCATCCCGCGATACGCCCATAGGGCTGTCGGAGAAGGCCCACCGTGAGTACTCGAAAAAGTAAAACATGCCGACCACCGGCTCTCAACATAAAGTAAATGACAGAAATTAAAGGTGCTGACTCCATCAATTTAAAAGTAGTACGATTGGCCCTCTTGAATATACCACCGGGGTTGCCGACTGTCCTAATGACCAGCCGGGCGTATGTCTAACAGCCATAGTGACCCGACAACCGCGACCACTGCTTCCCCCCAAATGATAACCCAACACCTCAACCCCTGTTGGGAAGGGTCGTAGCACGGGAATGTGATAATCCTACACCGCATGCTCCTATATGACATAGTACAATTGTATAGTGCCTCTGCGTCCCATTCCACAGGCCACCAATGCTCTCGTTTCCAAGCTGACTACGGCATCTAGTCTATTAATGCATTATGCACAATGATGTCAACATTCATCTCATAAGCACATCATCATTTAACATTTAGAAAATAATCACAACACACATGGCATAAGATAATGTGAGGATGGCTAAGCTACATATAATTTGCATGATGACATGGCTAATTTAGATACAATGGGATGATGCACAAAAAGCCTTAAAATAATGCCAAACGTCCTCTCCCCACTTACCTGTAGTGTACAAGGACTCCCGCTCGGTACGGGTGAGATCCGGTGCGAGAAGCGTACGTGTTGGTGAGCCTAACATAAATGAATGGGGTTAGAATTTCACCATTTTGGGATCAAAATTAACACGACCCAATGACAAAATCATGTTTAGAATCTTAAAAGAAGGTCATACGTCCGTTTTGGGTCTGTTCGGACGTAAAAATCACATTGGGAGCCTCCCAGGTGGGTTGGACAACCCACTTGTCATGACCCACCAGTCAGACCCACCGGTCATGACCGGCGGGCAGGTCGGCCCGTCGGTTGGGCCGCTGGTTGGGCCCACCGGTTGGGCCCGAGGGTCCTGCTAAGACCGACGGGTAGGGTGGCCCGTTGGTTGGGCCCGTCGGTTGGCCTCGAGGGTCTGCCCTCTTAGGCGGGTGCCCTCAGGCGGGCCATTTGGCCCACCGGTCTTGACGGAAAAATACCGTTTTTGCCTAAAACCTTCCCCAACCTTTGGGGAATCAAATGGGGCTCTTCCCAACCCATTCTCTACACATTCAAGGTCTCATAAGATGGTTCTAACCTAGATCTAGGTTAGATTTAAGGGATGGAAAGCCATCTTACCTTATTTGCTCAAGAACTCCTTCAAACCCCAAAATCACTTCAAATCACTAATGCTTTTGCCAACCTTGTAAGCACTTCTTCAAATCCTTCAAAATCAACACATAGATCATCTATTAAACCTTAGATTCATCATCTCAAGGGGGATTTACAAGACCTCAAGAAACTCTAACCAAATCAAGGGTTTTACTTGGGTATGGTGAAAGTTTAAGGAACCTAGCCTTTGCTCACCTTTAAACGTAGATCTCGTATTGGAGATCACTTTTCTGGCGTCGGAATGGGAAGATCAAGCCTCGGCGCCGCTGAAATCCATCTCTTCTTCCTCTTCCTTCTCTTTTCCTCTTCTTTCCCTTATTTTCTCTCTCCACTTTACTCTTTTCACCAAACGTCCGAGTGTCATAAATGAGAAAAAGAAAAAGGAAAACATAAGATAGCTATTTATACTTTTTAAAACATCTTGTAACCTCATGGGTGGGTCACTCAGGTGGGAGGATGCACCCACTTGTGGCCGTCCACCTGAGGGCCAAAACTTGACCAACAAGTGGGATTTTGATAGAGTTTGACTCTCGGCACGAATCTCACTCTTGGCATAAGATGTAATATACGTATGCGCCTTAAGATATGGCTACATACCTGCTTTATCCGTACATGGCCTTATGATATGTGCATGTACACGGCTTGGGTACTCCCGTCTCCTCTGGCACTGGCTCGGACTTGTCTGGCCAGCTTGTGTTTAAGGTCACCCTTGCCATCATGGTCCATAAGGAACCCGCCTTAACTCTCTTCGATTCGGGTCCTGCATGGTTAAATGGGATCAACTGTGTAATCAGACCGGATTTAAGAAGTAAGGTATTACAATGTGGCTCCTACATCAGTGCATGGGCTAATGGGAGCACTTGTATAAGCATCAACAGGGATGAGAATTCTTCCTTTTATGACGGGTGGGGTGGTCATTTCACCCCCATTGTGTCTAAGCGAAGATGCCACGTTGCCTTTTAGGCTTTCTTTTCCCTTGGGTTTACAAGGCAATGCTAGCTTCGGAGATCAAAAAGATCTTACCTGGCTTATTAATGGAATGGAGTAAAGAATCCTCCCCGCATGCATGGCTTTGTGCGGCAAAAAAAGACTGCATTGCCATTGGCGTGCAATTGGCTTGCACACTAGCGTAGTGTCCGCACAAGTGGCGGATAAAGTTCTCTTCCCCATAATAGAATATAAAAGTATAGTAGTGAGATTTCCTTAAAAATAAAAGCGGCGGATAAAGTTCTCTTGCCCACTGGCAATCCGTGGGACCGAAAACGACTGATGAGTGAAATGGGAAAATGCAAGCGCCAAAATTAATTCATTTAACATTCTTCCCAGTACTTGAACCCATAATAATATTAAGCACCTTAGTGCCCCCCACATGCACTTTGTGTGTGTTATATTTGAATTTTTTTTCTCTTTAATATATTTTCCATTCAAAAAAAAAAAATGTTCCACTATTAAAGGCAGCAATTGTAATTAGTGATATTAACCACCTTAGTGCCCCCACATGCTCTACAACGGTTGTATAGGGTGGTTAGGGTCCTAGCCATCGGATGGACCCTCACTATGTGTTGGGGTCCATTTGATGTGCCCAAGTTCCATTCGACGACTAGGATCCTCATTGAACTCTATAACAATTGTACATAATTTAGACCTTAGTACTTCTTTTGTTTCATTATCTTTTTTTTTTACATTCGATGGAGCTGAACAAGATCATAGATATTTTGATTAATAAGATCATGCCTATCATGTGTTTGACAGAGGCACAATTTGCCATACTTAGGGGACATGCATAGCACACTTAAGCAATACTTGGGATATTCAAGAGCATGCATAGACACACTTAGACAACACTTGGGGGCATGCATAGGCACACTTAGGCAAACAGTTGTGAACATGGATTTGCGTAGGCAAGAGTTGGGGCATCCAATAGCACATATGGGCACATATAGGAAACACTTGGACAACATCTGGGGCACATCTCTTCTTCACGTGGGCAGCATTTGGGGCATCCAAGACTTCAAGGGCACGTATAGACTGACCACATTCCATTCTTTAGCAGGAAAGTATTTGTACGTCTAATGTGTACATTTTTTTTTTTCTCAATAAACTCTCTTTCAAGGAAAAAAGAAAAAAAAAAAAATAATAATAAAAACTCTCCCAATTCCCATCGCTCTCTGTTGCCAAAACCATTTGTCGAAGTTGTGGGAAGAATATGAATATATGATGAGAAATTAGACCTGGGATGAGAAATCAGGCAGGGTTTTTTCTTTGGGTACTTATTCTTAGGTTTTATTTAGTGAGGAAGAATTCTAGGAAGAACGACAAACAAGGCTAGGGTCTCTTGCAAGAATTGATTGTCTCCATAAGTTTAGGTCTGTTAAGGTTTTGAGAGAGGCAGGTAACTTGTATTCTCTCCATTAATTATATTCCTCAAGCTTTGGGTAAAAACCTAGAGAGACTTTGTTCTATTTTTCTACAGTTGATAGTGAAAGTTGTTTCAATTTTACTGTATTGGTTTTCCCTCTTTAATTGGTGGGTTATCCACTTAAAATCCCTTGTATTTGTGTGCCCTTTTTGGTGTTTGATTATTGGCCTCACTTGGATTTCATTTATATTTTATGGGCTGGGTAATAATCCCAACAGCTTTTAAATGGTGGTTGAATGGGTATGCCATTGACCATAGGATTGGCTTTTCACATTCCTCTAGCTTGAGCATTCATCCTTGATTGATAATGCTGCTTTGGATTTGTGTTGTTTTCATTTTATTTCTAGGTTTCCTGCTAAAATTTCAATGGATCAGAGTTCAGAGGAAAAATCAGACATAAGAGAGCCTGAGATGAGTAGATATGTAGATAAATCTTATGAAGAACTGAAGAGTGGGAATCCTAAAGTAAAAATCTCAAATGACATGTATGAGTGCCCATTTTGCCTGGGCAAGAGAAAAAGAGACTATATCTATCAGGAACTCTTGCAACATGCTACTGATGTGGGTAAAGATTGGGCTAGGAAGAATGTCAAGCACAAGGCAAAACATCTGGCCTTGGCTAAATACCTGGAAAGAGATGTAGGCCCAGAAGAGTTCCCATTGCAGCCTGTGAGAGTATCTGAACCTCCAAGATGCAGTCATCACAATGATAAATTTGTTTGGCCATTGACTGGAATTGTTGTTAATCTTCCAACTGAGTACAAGGGTGGACAATATGTGAGGGAAAGTGCTTCCAAGCTGAGGGAGCAGTTGTCACAGAGAGGATATAATGGCGTGAAGGTCCATCTTTTGCGGGACAAAGATTGGCGTCATTCAGGGTCTGCCTTACTGGTGTTCAACAAAGATTGGTCTGGGTATGACGATGCAATGGCATTTGAGAAGTATTTTGAAGCAGAGTGTGATTGGCATGCATGGAAGCAGCACAAAGGGTCTAGTATAAATGCATGGGTTGCTCGCGAAGATGACTATAATTCTACAAGTATTATAGGCAAGCATCTACGAAAGATTGGAGATTTGAAAACCATTTCGGATATTGTGGCAGATGAAGAAAATAAAAAGAACATACTTCTCAACAGTTTAATTGAGGACAAAGACAGTTGTATCTCCACACATAAAAGTATGTATCTCCATGAGGTTGGGAAAACAAGCATACCTGAATTTTATTACTTTTTTTTTATATATAAGTTCTTTAGGTACAAAATCTTACTTCATGGTTGTTTTATGTCTAATAGAGATACAAAAACTGCACCACGATGAACAGAACCATATCCAGAGAATATATCAGTTAGAAAAACAATTAAATTATAAAGAGTTTGAAATTGAGCGGTTAAAAGGGACATTAGAAGTTATGAAACACAAGAGAGATGAAGAAGATGCAGAAGTCCAGAAAAATGTGGAGTCAATGAAGCGAGAGCTGGACGATAAAGAAGGAGACTTGGAGGACCTTGAATCACTCAACCAAGATCTTATAGTGAAGGAGCGCAACAGCAATGATGAGCTGCAGGATGCTCGTAGGAAATTAATTGATGTCTGTACTCTCAAGAGTCTCAACTTCTCATTCTTTCTTGTTCATATTTTAACACGATGAGTCCTTTCAGGACTATAAAACTATTGCTCATTAGCTTATGATAGTACAATTTTGACATTTCATAATTTCTTTCCCAAACTTAATTACCTCATAATTTCTCATGATTTTCCTCACTGCTGTTTGGGTGAGTCCAATTTTCTTTTTTCTTACAGGGTTTGAAAGAAATGTCAGGTTGTGCTCAAATTGGAGTGAAGAGAATGGGAGATCTTGACAACAAACCATTTCTTGATGCATGCAGACAGAAATATCCGGCTGAAGAAGCGGAGGAAAAGGCTGCAGATATGTGTTCACTGTGGGATGAGCACCTCAGGTACCCAGGGTGGTACCCTTTCAAGATCATCATGGTTGATGGGAAAGAACAGGTGTTCTTTCTAAATATGAATCTGCTAGCTGCTCCTTCCGTTATCCGTAATCTCTCGTCTTTAGGATCTCAGAAAATCTCTACATCTTGCAGTTTATCCATTTTTTGGTATCTCAACTTGTATGTTTTGTATCTCACCTGTTTATTAACTAGCTTTTTCAAAATTGTCCAAACAGGAGGATACAAATTGTATTATACTTTCATATTCATATATTTTACATGTGAAAAAACACTTCAGTTCTTAACATTTTTCTTTTCATGTACCATGATGCTGTGCAGGAAATAATAAATGAAGAGGATGAAAAGCTGAAAAGCCTGAAGGATGATTTGGGTGAAGAAGTATACAGGGCAGTTACTGCAGCCCTAAATGAGATAAATGATTACAATCCTAGCGGGCGGTACATCATATCTGAGTTATGGAACTTCAAAGAATCAAGGAAAGCTACACTAGGAGAAGCAGTTGCATTTATACTGAAGCAGTTAATTGATGTAAGTACATACTCTCAAGAGTCTCAACTTCTCATTCTTCTCTGTTCATATCTTAATATGATATCTCCTTAACCTTGAGATTTGGGAAAACCGAAACCTTATCCATTGAAGTTCTTTCTCTCCTTTGAAAAAAATAGGCATTTAAGGGTCACAGACCCCTTATCTACGTGGTGACTCCCAAGAAAACATTTCCTCTTTCTTCCAAAACAAGGAATCGAGGGGCAATACCCCAGAGGTTTACATTTCCCAGATACCTACACTAGCCTATATGATAAATGTGTATTATTATGTATACATTTATTTAATGTTTGAAGAGTGCTCAAGGTAAAATGGGATCCAGGATCTTTAGGTGTCCTCAACCATTGAAATTGCCACACTCTTAACATGATCATACAAAAGCACCACCATGGAAAAATAAGTTATATATGCTTTTATTAAAAACACTATTACCATTCAAACCCTTAATGGAATGGTCATGGTTTTCTTCTCTATGATAATTGCAAATTTCAGCATCATCTTCCTCTAAAGTTGTTGCAAATACTTATTCCTTCAAACTTAATTTTCATATTAAATATTTAAAAATAGTATGAACAAATACCAAGGTAGAGACTGAAAAAAAAAAATAATAATAATAATTAATACCATTTTTCTTGGATGGGTGTTAGGGAATAGAGATGGGCATTTTTGACCTTCATTGTGAGAGGGAAATGCAGGCAGGAACATGCAGAATCAAGATCTACTGAGTGAGTCAAATATCAGGTCAAAACAATAGAGAAATTTGGAAGGAGGAGAAGCCTTAGCCGTTGGCCCGAAAAACCAAGACATGGAAATTCAGGTGGTGAATAAAATATTTCTACATTTTTCCACTTTACCATTGCCTAGCAAGTTAGCCTAAAGCCCTTAGAAATGTGGCAAAATAGAATACCCCTTTTCTTTTTGGAGAATTCTTTGTTACATTTCAAAAAAAAAAAAAAAGGAAAGATGTCTGTAAAAATATTCAACAGCTATCATTGAAAATGAGGAGTCCAACTAAACAGTAAAATATAGCTAATAAGGACATGGGTGCTTTGCATTTGGTCAAGCAAGATGGTCAGCTATCAAGAAGACAACAGATATGCCACACCTTCACACATAAGGCTATAAACATTTAACAGAACTTTCAGGACCTGAATCCACCTGAAATGGAAAACTGGAATTACCCAAATGGCCCACTATCTATGTAGGCATTAGTCATTTCAGACAACTAAAATCAAAAGGTAAGAATTGCAGTCACATCTCCAGAAAATTCATTCAGTTCTTATCATTGATTTCTTGGATTTTTCTGTTGATCTAATCTAAATGCTGCTCATTCATTCCTCCCACACCCCACTCCAAATAAAATTTATTGTGTCAATTCCTTCTTTTTTTTTTGCAGTCTCACCCAAGGTTCAATTTTTTATTTTGACCCCTATTGAAACCGAAATAATTTGGTCAAATTTTGGAAATTTCGACATGTAATTTTCGGCAGTCAATTCATTTCAATCCTTGTCGAAACTGAAATATTTCGCGAAATTTCGAATCATGGTCTGATATGTCCATTCAAATATTAAACTATTACTCTTTTTTTTTTTTATTGGAACAAAATTTCTCATTGTTGTTGGAGTGAGACTAATTTCCTTTGTTCTTACAGGGTTTGAAAGAAATCAAGCATTTAAAAGGGAAATTAGAAGTGACGAAATACAAGAAAGATGCAGAGGATGCGAAAGTCCAGAAAAAGGTGGAGTCAATGAAGCGGGAGCTGGACGATAAAGATGGAGAGTTGAAGGACCTTAAATCACTCAACCAAATTCTAATAGTGAAGGAGCGCAACAGCAATGATGAGCTGCAGGATGCTCGTAGGGAATTAATTTATGTAAGTACTTACCCTTAAAAGTCTCGACTTCAAGTACTTACTCTTAAGAGTCTCAACTTCTCATAGTCTCCTAGATTTTAATGCTTAAATATTTTTTTTTTCTAGAGAATTTTATGCTAGTTTTAATGGATGGAAGCATGTTGATATATCTTAACATGATGAGTCCTTTACAGGACTATATTAAACCATTGCTCAATAGCTTATGCTGGTACAAATTTGACATTTCATAATTTCTTTCTCAAACTTAGTTACCTCATTATCTTCCTCACTGTTGTTGGGGTGTGACTAATTAATTTTCTTTGTTCTTACAGGGTTTGAAAGAAATGTTAGGTCGTGCTCAAATTGGAGTGAAGAGAATGGGAGTTCTCGACAACAAACTATTTCTTGATGCATGCAGACATAAATATCCTTCTGAAGAAGAAGTGGAAAAGGCTTCAAATATCTGTTCATTGTGGAATGAGCACCTCAGAAACCCAGGATGGCACCCTTTCAAGATCATTGTGGTTGATGGGAAAATACAGGTGTTCTTTTTAAATATGAATCTGCTAGCTGCTCCTTCCATTATCCGTAATCTCTTGTCTTTAGGATCTCAGAAAATCTCTACATCTTGCAGTTTATCTATTTTTTGGTATCTCAACTTGTGTGTGTGTTTGTATTTCACCTGTTTATTGACTAGATTATCCAAGCAGGAGAATAAAATTGTATTATACTTTCATACTCATATATTTACATGTGAAAAAAATACTGACTCCTTTTGGTTGCAAAGAAAATATAAATATTTCCCTGGCAAGGAAATAAAATATATTTTACAGGAAAAGTCATTTTTAATGTTATAGTTGCAAAGAAGGGAAATGCAAATATTTCTCCTGAAAGTTAAATATATTTTACAGGAAAGGCAAATATTTCTTTTCACTTCCCTAGTTCCCTTTTCTCACTCCCCTTGCAACCAAACTGAGCTGTAACGGTTCTTACATTAATTTTGTTTTCATGTACCATGAACGATGCGGTGCAGGAAATAATAGATGAAGAGGATGAAAAGCTGAAAATCCTGAAGAATGATTTGGGTGAAGAAGTATACAGGGCAGTTACTACAGCCCTAAAGGAGATAAATGATTACAATCCGAGCGGGCGGTACATAAAATCTGAGCTATGGAACTTCAAAGAAGCAAGGAAAGCTACATTGAAAGAAGGAGTTGCATATATTCTGAAGCAGTTAAGAGTATATAAGCACATGTTGATCTAAGACTGATAGAACTGCCTTATTCCTGCTAATGATACCTTTTTGTATGGAAACAAAGCTTGGTCCCATTAACATGTAAATTGCTCAGGTTGACATATATGATGTTACTAAATGGCTCATTGTATAAACCTGCAGGTTTGACCTAAGAAAATTGGGCATCTAACAGTCATCTTCAGCACATTCAAATGTTCACCCTTATCAGTTATTGATGCTCTGCTCAAGACAATGCTATGATTCAATGATTCAAGGAACTTCTTGATAAATGGCAATGTTTCCTGGAAATCTATTGTGTAGCTCCCCTGTTCCATGACTTGGCTGGGTACTGCTATAGAATTTGATGGTAAGGATTGGTGGAGGGATTTAAAAATCGGATTAGATTGGCCCGGCTGATCTGTGGATTGGATTTGACTGGAATCAGCCGAGGCCAATTTTTATTTTGGCCGATCTGGTTTTGGCCAGTTCTGTATGAAAATTAGGGTTGAAAGGGTTTTTAAGTCGTCTTCATTTTTGTTTTTGAGGTCATCGATACTTAATACATGAATCCTCCTTTTGTAACCAGTATTGGTTACTTCAAGCTGGTAATCCCTTCATTTTAACTTTAGTGCTTGCACCTCATGATCTACTCATTTTTCTCATTTCAGACCTAACTGATATGTTTTGCAAAATTTCCTAAGAAAAATGTTCTAACAAGGAGGGGGGGGGGGTTGGCAGGTGGAAGCTGAAGTGGATATTGTCACCTAGTAATATATAATAATTTGGAAAATTGTCGGAAAAATAATTTTTATATAAACAGAGACTGAAATTACATGTAAAAAAAATAAAGGAGTCGGGGTCATTTCAAAGGAGAAAGAAATAGACACAGTGCGTGTTAGCTTCTGACATGTGGGCAACGTGCCTAACTTTTTTCTAAAATTTAATTTAAAAAACAACGAGATGCCAAAGAATTCAAAAGTGAGAGGTTTAAAGGGATATTAGAATTGATGAAAGGAGCATATGAGAGATGAAGTCAATGAAGAGAGAGCTGGATGAAAAGTAGAGTTGGAGAACCTTAAATAACTCTAGCAAACTCTTTTAGTGAAGAAGCACAAGAGAAATGATGAGCTGCAGGATGTGCCAATTAATGTGAGTGTATACTCTCAAGAATCTCACGTCTCAACTTCTCATTCTTTCCTGTTCATATCTTAGCATGGTGAGTCTTTTACAGGACCATTAAACTAATGCTCATTAGCTTATGGTAACACAAATCTGACATTTCATAATTTCTTTCCCAAACTTAATTACCTCATGATTTTCTTACAAGGTTTGAAAGAAATGTCAAGTAGCTGTGTTCAAATAGGAGTCAACAGAATGGGAGATTTTGACAACTAATCATTTCTTAATCCATGTAAACAGAAAAATCTAGCTGAAGAAAGAGAAAAATAAAAATCCAAATAGAGAGAGAGAGAGAGAGAGAGAGAGAGAGAGAGAGAGAGAGAGAGAGAGATCTCAGTAGATAAGGGTGTCAATTTAGAACCAAAATAGAAAACCAAAACTAATTCCGGATTGATTAATCGGAACTGAATGAAACGAATAGAGTATGGCTACAATCTGGAACGAAGGAACAGAAACGAGGAGAGACTTGGGCCTTTTCCGGTTCTAGCATAGGAACCGATGGTTAGAATCGAAATCAAGCCAAATTTTGGTACCAATATTTTATATATATATATATATATATATTGATTGAGTACCAATATATTATATTAAAATTGTATACTAGTATACTATTGATATAGCCAAATTGATCTCTCAGTGGGGCAAGGACACGTGTCGCCCCCGGGACACATGTCGCCCACCAGATAAGGATTCCAATGACTCAATCACGCTCGATCACGTCGTTTGCATGAAGGGAATATTCCCCACAAGAAGGACGGCCGTATTGGAGAAGGACAGAGGGAAAGGCAAGAAAAAACCCTAGACCCCAGAAACCATATAAGGGGGCCGAGAAGAAGGAAGAAGGTAAGCATTCATACCCTCACCATTACTCCCTTACTGAAAACTGTGCGGCCGACCCTAACTTGAGCGTCGGAGGACTAACCCCGGATAAAGCTCCGGGCCTCTGTCGTCTGTGCTTGTGTAGGACCAACTCACGGGGTTTTTGGCAGCAACAGATTGGCGCCGTCCGTGGGAACAACAGTAATGGTGGGGAGAACCTACAACCGCAAGAAGACAAGAGCAGCGTCCAACATGGACATGGGGGAAGAACCTTCAGGGGGGCTTCCTCCCTCGGCGGAGATAGGACGAGAAAGGGGCAATGACGATTGGGAAGTATCCGTAAGGTACCAGCGTTCGGCTGGATATTCAGTACGTGAAGACAGTGATCATCAGCCTCCTCCTATAGCGCAGGAGTACGTGACAAGGGAGCAATTCGAAGCCCTCCAAGGCAAATATGACCGGATGGCCAAGACAATGAGGGAGGTCTCCAAAGCTGTCTCTCAGAAGACCGTCGGAGCACCCCCAGGCCCCCACGTCCAGTTTGAGAGGGTTTGAGACGAAGACCGGAGCAGTACAGGATCGACAAGGGCCTGTCGTAACCCTCAAAACCGAGCGAGGAGGGAGAGTCCCGCACCCCGAGGCAGGATGCAACGCGCCGCCAGAGACCCACATGGGGATCCACACCAAGGAGACAAACAGAGGCCCGAGGACTCGGGATTAAAGCAGATGATCCTAGACCTAAAGGATGAGATCAAGAAGGTGGCAGAAAATCAGACGAGAACTCGCGAGCCGGACCTCACTAATGACACTTATGACGGGTCTGACCGAGTATGACACTTATGACGGGTCTGGGGACCCCGTCGATCACCTGGAAGGCTTCAAGGTCACCATGCAGTTCCATCAAGTCTCGGAAAACATCATGTGTCGTGCCCTGCCATTGACGTTCAGAGGAGCGATGAGGCTATGGTACAACCATCTGTCGACGAAGTCGATCCACAGCTTCAGCGACCTAAGTTACTTCTTCGTGAAGGGAATCTCTAGTAGCCAGCCCCTTCAGAAGACTACGTTGAACTTGACCAACGTCAAGCAACAAGAAGGGGAATCGCTGCGGAACTACATGAAGTGACTCCAACAAGAGAAGATTACAATCAGAGGCCTAGACCCGAAGGAAGAGTTCACAGCCCTGTTAGGAGGTGTCAAGGATAAGGAGTTGAAGAGGTCCCTAGCGAAGCATACACCTAGGAATCTGACCGAGCTGAGAGCACGATGCGATAAGTACATCCAGATGGAAGAGACCCTCTAGGCCGATGAAGAAGCCAAAAGGAAGGCGGTAAGAAAGAGGCTCTCAAGGGCTGACGACAAACCCTTTGAAGAAGGCAAAAGAAGAAAGTCTGAGCGTGGTCGGGCCCCCAGTCCACCAAGGAAGTTTGAGAAATACGCACCCCTGAACCGAAGGCAAACAGAGGTACTAATGCAGATAAAGGATTCCCCGGATGCCAGGGCCATGAAGTGCCCAGGAAAGATGGGGCGACACCCCGAGAGACGCAACATGGACAGATATTGCCACTTCCACAGAGACCATGGCCACGATACCGAAGACTGTTGGCACCTCAAGGGGGAGATAGAAGGGATGATCCGAAGGGGATATCTAGGCCGATTTGTAGACCACGAAAAGGAGGAGGCCCCAGAAGGTAATGGCCGAAGGGATAACCGTTGGAGAGATGGCGGAGGTCGCTATGAGAGAAGGGGGCTCGCCCGTAGAGGCAATCAGGAACGACGAAGGGACCAGACACCCAAGGAAGCTGAGCATCACCCCCGAGATGAGAATAAGAGCCCAACTAGAGTTATAGCGACCATCTGTGGAGGCCCAGCCGCTGGAGAGAGTTCAGTCTCTGCCAGGAAAGCGAAGGCCTACACAAGAAGCGTACATATGGTGGAATGGCCGAACAAGAAGGCGAGGACGGGGACGGTTATCTCCTTCTCAGATGATGATCTGGAAGGGGTACATACTCCGCATGATGATATCCTGGTTATCACCATGACCATAGCGGATTGCAAAGTGAAGAGGATCTTAGTGGATAACGGCAGTTCAGCTGATATCCTGTTCCTTGAAGCTTTCCGGAAGATGGGCCTAGACAAGGGAAAGTTAAAGAAGGTCGAACACCTGTTGCAGGGATTCTCCAGCGTCCCAGTGAAGGTGGAAGGGTCGATTGAGTTATCGGTAAGAGCTGGCACTGGAGATCGCCAAGCGACGATCATGATCAACTTCCTGGTGGTGGGCATTACATCGGCATACAATGCCATACTAGGAAGGGTTGGATTGAACCTACTAAAGGCTGTCGTCTCCACACCCCATCTCAAGATGAAATTCCCAACCAAGAATGGTGTCAGGGAGTGTCGGGGCGATCAGGAGGTATCCCGGAGGTGTTACGCCACTACCTTATGGGGAAAAGAAAAGGCGGGCGAGGCGCTCCCAATAGAGGATCTGCGCGATGACGCCAGTTATCAACGGGGGGAACCGGCCAAAGATTTGGTGCAAGTTGAAGCCGAAGAGGGGGATGACGCTCGACAATTTCAAATTGAGGCTACCATGCCAAGGTTGCAACGAGAAAGACTCGTTTCATTCCTACGGAACAATGCTGACGTCTTCGACTGGTCGGCTTCGGATATGCCCGGGATAGATCGAGAGGTGATAGAACATCATCTGAATGTTAGCCCAATGAAAAAGCCGGTGCAGTAGAAGAAGAGGACTTTCGCCCCCGAAAGGCAGTAGAAAATAGACGAGGAAGTGGAGAAGCTACTGAAGGCCCAGTTCATCTGCGAGATCCAGTACCCGGAGTGGATATCCAATGTGGTAATGGTCCCGAAGGCAAACAGAAAGTGGAGGATCTGCATCGACTTCACTGACCTGAATAAGGCCTGCCCGAAGGACACATACCCCCTGCCGAAGATAGACCTCCTCATCGATGCCATGGCAGGATACAAGGCGCTGAACTTCATGGATGCATACTTGGGGTACAATCAAATCAAAATGTCTGAGGTCGATGTCCCGAAAACATCCTTCATAACCGAGGGTGGGCTGTACTGCTATGAGGTCATGCCTTTCGGGCTAAAAAACGCAGGGGCCACCTATCAAAGGTTGGTGAATAAAATCTTCAAAGGGATGATCGGCAAAACCATGGAGGTATATGTGGATGATATGCTCGTAAAAAGCCTGAAGGTGGAACGACACATCCAAGACTTGGAAGAGGCGTTCTAGGTGCTGAGACGGTATGGCATGAAGCTGAACCCAACAAAATGCGCATTCAGGATAGCCTCGGGAAAGTTCCTCGGCTTCATCGTCTCGGAGAGAGGAATTGAAGCCAACCCGGTCAAAATACAAGCCATTCGGGACATGAGGTCACCCCAGAATGTGAAGCAAGTCCAGGAGCTGACGGGTCGGGTCACCGCCCTCGAGAGATTCATGTCTCGGTCTGCAGACAGATGCCTCCCCTTCTTCAAAGCACTGAAAGGGACTAAAAAGTTCGAATGGATGGAGGAGTGCGAAAAGTCTTTTGAACAATTGAAGGAGTACTTGGCCGCACCCCCGCCGCTGACGAAGCCGAACACCGGGTTACCTTACAGCTATACCTTGCTGTATCGGCAATGGCGGTAAGCGTCGTTCTGACGAAGAAAGAAGGAAGGCAACATCGGCCAATATACTATGTCAGCCGAACCCTTCTAGATGCCGAAACAAGATACAGAAAGGCAGAAAAAGTGGCGTATGCCTTGGTGACAGCGGCAAGAAAGCTGAGACCATATTTTCAATCACATACGGTATGCGTACTCACTGACCATCCCCCGAAGAAGATACTGCAGCATCCGGATATGTCCGGTCGCTTGGTAAACTGGGCCATAGAGTTGGGAGAGTTTGACATCCAGTACAAACCGAGAACCGCAATTAAAGTACAGGCCCTCGCAGACTTCATAGCCGAGATGACACTCCCCGACGACCCCCAGGAGTTTGCCAAGGACCGAGGAGAAGAGGCTTGGACGTTGTACGTGGATGGCGCTTCCAACAGCGTAGGAAGCAGCGCAGGAATCATGTTGGCCAGCCCCGAGGGTTTGAAAATAGAATACGCCCTATGCTTCGACTTCGACGCCTCCAACAACAAAGCAGAATACGAAGCGTTAATAGCCGGAATTAATCTGGCTCGGGCTTTGATGGTAAAGGACCTGGTAGTGCATAGCGACTCCCAGCTCGTGGTACGACAGGTGAATGGAGACTATGAGGCCAAAGAACAAAGGATGGCCGAAGACTTGAAGACGGTGCAAGATAGGGTAGCGGCCTTCAAGGAATTTGAGGTAAGGCAGGTGTCACGAGAAGAGAATGCTAGTGCAGATGCAATGTCATAGCTGGCCACCTCCGACTTCGCGGATCTTGGACGATCGGTGTATTTCGAAGTGCTATCACAACCAAGCATCGAAAAACCCTGAGAGGTATTACCTGTAGGTGAAAACGGCCAAAGCTGGATGGATGCCATAACTGAATACCTCAAAGAAGGAAAGCTCCCAGAGAATAGGGACGAGGCAAGAAAAATAAGAATGAGGTTGGCTTGCTTCTTCCTGAAGGACGAGACACTATATAAGATAGGGTTCACCTTGCCATACCTCAAGTGTCTGGATTCTGTCGACGGCGAGTACGCACTCCGGGAGGTGCACGAAGGGATATGCGGCCAACACCTAGGAGCCCGGGCCCTGGCACATAAAATGCTAAGGCAGGGCCTGTACTGGCTGACAATGAGGAAGGACGCAGAATCACTAGTCAGGAAGTGCGTCAAGTGCTAGATGTTCGCCCTCGTGCCTAGGCTACACTCTACCGAGCTCTCATCCTTATCGAGCCCAGTACCATTCGCCACATGGGGAATCGACATCCTAGGCCCATTCCCCCTGGCCATGAGACAAAGAAAGTTTGCCGTGGTGGTAGTCGACTACTTCACGAAGTGGGCAGAAGCCGAAGCCCTAGCGACGATAACCGAAAAGAACGTAAGTGACTTCTTCCAAAGGGCAGTAGTCTACATATTTGGAATCCCTCAAGTTATCGTGATGGACAATGGAACCCAGTTTGCCAATCCGACCTTTGGCTCGTTCTGTGAGGCCCTCGGCATCGACCATAGGAAAACCTCCGTCTGTTATCCACCGACCAATGGGCAGATAGAGGTAACCAACCGTACACTACTTCAAGGAATAAAAAAGATACTAGATGACGCTAAAGGACTATGGGCAGACGAGTTGCACCACATCCTCTGGGCTTACCGCACTACTGAGAGATTAGCCACCGGAGAAACACCTTTCATGTTAACATACGGCACTGAACCTGTACTTCCAGTGGAGATAGGGGCCATTACCCCTCGGATTCAGTACTACAATGAAGACGAAAACGATGGAGGGCTCCGAGCGAATCTAGACCTCTTGGCAGAAATCAGAGACACTTCGCAAGAAAGGATCACCACTTACCAACAGAGGGTCGCGAGGCACTACAACACCAAAGTTCGAAAGTACGAGTTTAGGAAGGGTGACCTCGTCCTCAGAAGGGCAGAAGTATCGGACCCGAGACATCAAGGGAAGTTAGATCCAAATTGGGAAGGGCCCTACAGAGTCTCGAGGGTAATACGACCAGGGTCCTATCCCCTGGAGACTACGAGGGGAGGAAGGGTACCCCGATCGTGGAACTCTCAGAACTTAAGAAAATTCCATTAGTAGTGAAGTGGCTAGCACGCACACTTGTCTTTTGTAGTTTTTTGCAATTTTCGCTCTTATGCACTTTTAAGTTGTAATTCCTCATCCTAAACTACGAAAGATTTTATTCATGGATAATACGAAAGCTGGTTTACAGCAATTGAGAGGAATTCTCCAGTCTGATGACCTTAACTCTACTGAACGGTTACGGTCGAAGGTCTTCACCTTGGTCGGGCGCCCAGACAGGCCGAGACGAGCTGGCCGAAGGTCCTCACCTCAGTCGGGGTCTCGGGCGGAGGTCGAGCTGAGCTTACTGAAGGACGACACCTCGGTCAAGGCTCAGGCAGAGGCCGAGCCGAGCTTACCGAAGGACCACACCTCGGCACCTCGGTCGGGGTCTCGGGTAAAGGCCAAGCCGAACTGGCCGAAGGTCATCACCTTGGCCGAGACGAGCTGGCCGAAGGTCCTCACCTCGATCGGGGTCTCGGGCGGAGGCCGAGTTGAGCTTACCGAAGGGCCACACCTCGGTCAAGGCTCGGGCGGAGGCCGAGTCGAGCTTACTGAAGGACGACACCTCGGTCAAGGCTCAGGCAGAGGCCGAGCCGAGCTTGCCGAGGGACCACACCTCGGCACCTCGGTCGGGGTCTCGAGCAAAGGTCAAGCCGAACTGGCCGAAGGTCATCACCTCGGCCGGGGTCTCGGGCAAAGGCCGAGCCGAACTGGCTGACGGTGTTCGCCTTGGTCAGGGGGCTCAGGCAGAGAACAAGCTTTGCAGGGCTAGCATCCACTCCTCGGCCGAGGCATGGGCAAGGCTGGGCCGACTGACTGAGGGTCCCACCATCGGCCTGTGACCCAACCCCAGAGCCAAAGGAACTTGACCAAAGGCAATTGACTGTCGGGAGCGATGACTGTCGAAGGGTCGGCCCTTGGCTAGATCTCGGATCCATGCCAGTCTAACAGACCCTTCGGCTGGAGCCGAGGGAGAACACTTAGTGAAAACCGCTTGATATTCGTAGGGTCGGCCCTCGGCTAGATCTTGGATCCATGCCAGTCTAACAGACCCTTCGGCTGGAGCCGAGGGAGAACACTTAGTGAAAACCGCTTGATATTCGTAGGGTCGGCCCTCGGCTAGATCTTGGATCCATGCCAGTCTAACAGACCCTTCGGCTGGAGCCGAGGGAGAACACTTAGTGAAAACCGCTTGATATTCGTAGGGTCGGCCCTCGGCTAGATCTTGGATCCATGCCAGTCTATTCGGCTGGAGCCGAGGGAGAACACTTGGTGAAAACCACTTAGTACTTGCTCCAGGTCCCTTAAGACTAGTCCTCAGACTCAGGAAACCTATCGGATAAGCCGAGGGGGTAGGACCGAGCCGTGCTCAAGTAGGGAGGCAGACCCTATGGCAGGCAACGAGGGGTTTCGGCCTCTTTGCACCTAGCTACGGACTAAAGACTACCTTACTCAAAGGGACACAGAAGGCGAGAAAAATGAAAGTTGGGAGCAAAAAGAGTTCATTCATTCATTCATAAGGCCCGAAGGCCAAGATTACAAGACGAATGCCGTAGCTACATATGAAGGCCTGAAGGCCGTAGTTACATACGAAGGCCCGAAGGCCAAGATTTCAAGAAGCCCAAAGGCTGATAACAAAAACAAAAAAAGGGGGGGTGTCTGAGCTGAGACCCGGTGTGACCTCAAGGGGCGTCCGTCGGGTTCGCGGCCTCTTCTTCGGCTTGGAGGGTCTCCTGATTCGAACCTCCGTGGCTGGGAATCGGAGGGATCTCTCGGTGCAGCTGAACCTCACCCTCCTCACTGCAGCCTCCACTATCGGCATCGGTAACCTCGGTGGCTGATGGGGCCGCCTCAATGTCGTCCTCCTCGAAGATGAGCCCACTGTCCTCGAAGGAGACCTCGAGGTAACGCTCGAGGACCCAGTCTCAGATCTCGGTATCGCCCATTGTGAACCCCGGGGCGATGGCACGTTTGATCTCCTCCCGAAAGTCCTCAGAGGATCGATACTCCTCGACGGCTCGGGCTTTGGCTTCCTGAACTCGTGCCTTCAGCTGTGACTTCAGCTCCGCGAGCTTCTGATCGCATTCCCAACGCGTGAAGATGAGGTCCTTCTCCAAGTGCTCCACCTTCTCGAGGAGGATCGTATGCTCGTTCTCCAGGGCGGCCTTCTCTCGTTCGACAACCTCAAGGTCTCGGCACATAGCTTCGGCCCGAGCCTCCAGTTGACCCATCTGAGTTTGTGCCTACATAAAACACCAAAGGTTAGAATGCTAAGACAAGAAAAAAAAAAGGAAGAGGGTTAAGGGACCGAAGCTTACCCCGGCCATGAAGATGCAAGCATTCGTGATCATGGCCACCGTTCCTTGCTTTTGAGCCTCGGTGGCGTCTCGGGGAAGACTCCCCTTCATCACCAGCTCACGAGCAACTCGCCCGATGGCCAGCGTGTCGTCCTCCTTTACCGACCATTGAGGGACAAACCCCACTTCGGCCCTCAAGGTCGCCACCCTCGGGCCCCTGGGGGCTGCGGCGGGGGAGGGGTCTTACGAAGGCCCATCACGGCCCGGAGCACCGAGGGCCTGGACTGCCTCGGCACTCGTCCCCTCGATTTTGGATCTTTTCTTCAGGGTCTCGGAGGATGGCCCCTTCTTCTCCTTCCGCTTCGGCCTCGGCTACTGTTGGGCGTCCCACGCCTTGGCCTCCTTGATTTGTGCTTGCCTTGCCACGGTGGCAGCCCTAGCCTCGGCCCTGGAGACTTGCACTGTAAAAAGAAATGATGGGAGTCAGTACGAAGCACCGACACCCGAAGGAAGCAAACGGAGGCTAGCCTAACTCACCCGGGCTAAGCCCGAATCTGAAGAGTATGGCGTCGGACTTGAGGAAGTCGGCCTCGACTGGAGGACAGTTTTCTTGCCGCCTCGCCATCACCAACGACTTCGCGTCTGCCCCGAATAGGGCAGGGGCGGAGTTCACCTTCCTAAGGTCTGGGATATCCCAAACAGTGCCGAAGGGCACCCCCTCGGACGATCTTACAAAGAAAAACTTCTCCTTCCACCCGTGGATGAACGTCGGGTAACCCTTTAGAAGTCGAAGGTCCTTTCGGGGGAAAAAGTAATACCAACCCGAAAGCCCTTGCAGGCCTGAAGGAGAAAGCAGTTAATGAAGAGGGGGAGGGAGAGAGGCCTCTGGTGCCTTACGAAGAAGACGACGAAGCTGAGCGCTTGTCGCCACCTGTTCGGCGTCAGTTGGGTCGGATATACCCCATAGTGCCAAAACACTCGGGTTAGGAAGGGGTGGAGGGGCAGTCGAAGGCCGGCCTTGAACGCCTCCTTGTACAAGCACAGCTCCTCGGAGTTCCGATAGTTGGCTCAGTCAGATGGTTTGGGCAGACAGAGCTCGAAACCGTCCGAGACATTGAAGGAGGCCCTCGGCTCCTCCAGTTCTGGCTCGTCCATCGTGGATACGATGTTGAGAGCCTCCACTTCTAAAGGCTCCTGGGTCTGAGCTCGGGAATCGAGCACCCTCTCCCTGAATCCTGCACCTTTGGAGCCACCCTCGGACCCAGACGGCGAGGCCGCGGATGATGGGTCGCAGGAAGAGGGAGAGTCAGTGGAATCCAAGGACATCCCTCGGACCTCCCCTGGACTCCTATGCCTACGGTTTGGCCTCGTCCTCTCGGAGGACAATGGGCTATAGCCCGATGAGGAAGACATTGACTTACTTTTTGGGTGTTGCTAAACTAAGGGAAATCAAGACAAGGACGAGCTCTTCAAAAGGAATACCGAGGCCGAAGGTAAGCTCTCCGAAGGAAAAAGAAAATGTTGTTTTATGGTTGTCCTTGTTAGCAACTCTGCCACGTGGTGGTGATGACGTGGCCAGTTTGGGTGACATGGATGAAAATGATGACATGGTAGTGTCCAGTGTCATCGATGAGATAACAGAGCAGCTTGGTATGCATGGAGTGGTTTAATACATCATTAATAGGTGGTGCGGGTTTCTGGGTCAAAACTGGCAAAATTGGCCTATTTACGATTGAGGGCATTTTCGGCAGTGAAAATGACATTTTTAGAAGATCGGTTCTTATGAAGAAGATAGATTGTAATTTACCTAGTTTAGTGCATTTGATTTCGTCACATTCCGATACCGTATGAAGAAGTTACGGCATTTGTGGCAGTCGAGGGCAGTTTTGACATTGAAGATAATTTTTTAAAGGAAGTGTTCTACATGTAACAGTACGACAAAAATACAATCTTTCCAATGGTTCTGATTTCATCACGTTCCGATTCCGTATGAGAAATATACGTCATTGGAAAGGTGTAGGGGCATTTTGGTGTTTTTATATGGATGATTCAGATGATTGAGTCTTACGAAAAGTCGTAGAGCATCCAGTTACAATTCCAACGCACTTCATTTCATCTCGATCGGATATTGTATGAAAAAGTTATAAGCGTTTCCGTAAAGTCGGTTCAAAAATTCAAACCGAAAATCCATCAGTTGCTCTCGGTGTTGGGTGGATTTTTCGGAATTTATTTTTGAAATTCGAAGGGCTTTTGTGTAATTTAAAGATTTTGAAGGTCTGAGTTGCAAGGGGTCTTTAAGCACTGAAATATATGGAGACAGGGGCTTGATTGTAATAAAGAGGAGTAAAGAGAAGTGAAATGGATGGTCAAGATTCGACCACGTAGGCTTGATGCCCATCCAAAGGCTTCTGAGATTTTGGGCCGATATGGACGAGATAGATGCTTGTGCGTAGGATTTGATTGGTTAGATGCATAATTTTTGATGCACTGGCGCCACACCTTATCAAGGTATGTTATTGTGTTTCGCGCGTGTATAGAAGGTATAAAAAAGATTCTGATCTTAATGATCTCATGAAATCTAATTAAAGCCATCATGGAAGATTCGGATCCAACGGTCGATATGCATTTCTCTTTTGTGAGTGGGAGACAAGCTCCTTTAAAATCCGGAAAAGCAACAAATCATAGATCGACAACACTTCTAACGATGTCAGCGCCTACGTCATGATGACGTCATCGAGATTCAAATTTAATGGTTTGGATCTATTGTCCGTTGGTTTAATCCGACGGCTTAGATTACAAGATCTTTTATATGAGATCTATGGTCAGATTTCGCCCCTGTTGCGCGCACCGCCGGTGTAGCCTACGCCACCCTACGAAGATTCTATTTCAGGCTATCTCATTGCTCCAACTTTAAATGGCCATATCTCCCTCATTTTAACTCAGATTTGGGTGAACCAAGTTGCAGCTTCTTCGTTTTTTCAAGCCCTACACCATGGAAGCAAGAAATATGAGGTTTGAGTGAAGAAAGGCTACGGTTTTGGTAGGAGAAGCTTCCCCCTCTTTGTTGGTCCTTGAATGAACATACATTCTTGATGATAAATGTTCTTAGGCCATTAAATGAGGTAAAAGAGGTGGTTGAAGTGTGTTAATGGTATATTAACTCAAAGCCAAAGAAGAAGAGAAGAAAGCAAGGATGTGTTTGCTTTGAAGAGCAAGAAGCCAAGGAGAGAGAAGGTGTGAACACCAAACTTGTCATTACAAGTTTTCAGTCATCCCAGGCAATCGGTTGTGAGATCATCTAACCTTTGATTTTACATTACATGTATGTATGTATGTTAGGGTCAGTTGTGGATGAATGTATACATGCTAGGTTAGTTGTGGATGAACTGTAAGCATGCTAGCTAGTTGTGGATGCATATGCTAGGCGAATTTGACTGTAGGGCATTGATATAAGCCCCAATTTACTGTATTATTTATTGTGTGCTTAGTGGGTGCTAAGCACCGGGAGTGGGTGCTCCCGTGTAGTGGGTGCTACACATTGTATCGGCACTACGAGTGCCATCTCAGCTTCGGCTTGAGAAAATTGGGTGTGGGTGCAGTCAAAAGTAGTGTAGTGAGTAGGTACGAAGCCTTTACAGGCACTACTCCGGGGATGTAGGCAAATTGCCGAACCTCGTAAAAACCCTGTGTTGTGGGTGCTTGTTGTTTGCATTTTATATTGAAGTGCGTGGAATGTGGAACGGGTATGCATACTTGGAAGTGCCTATGAGAGGCTGAGTGTGCATACGACTGTGTGCAAACAGGGACAGGTATATCAGGTTTTTCTTGGTCAGACATCAGACAGGTTTTTGGGGATCGGAATTGGACTCACTGATTCACCCCCCCTCTCATTGACTGCCTGGTTACAACAATAGTGCTCCACAAATGGCCCCCCACACTATATAGATGGGGAGAAAGATGGTACGACTACCCGAGCATTAGTGGCGCCACCACGTCAGAGTATGAACCCTCGAGGTTTGCGCCCGAACGGACCCGACAGAAGGTCCCCCTCTCAGTTGGGAGTTCGGCCAAAGCCGAACGGACCTGACCGAAGGTCCCCCTCTTGATTGGGAGTTCGGCCAAAGCCGAACGGACCTGACTGAAGGTCCCCCTCTCGGTTGGGAGTTGGGCCAAAGCCGAATGGACCTGACCGAGGGTCCCCACCTCGGATTGGGAGTTCGGCCAAGGCCGAACGGACCTGACCGAGGGTCTCCCTCTTGGTTGGGAGTTCGGCCAAAGCCTAACGGACCTGACCGAGGGTCCCCCCCTCGGATTGGAAGTTCGGCCAAAGCCGAACGGACCTGACCGAGGGTCCCCCTCTCAGTTGGGAGTTCGGCCAAAGCTGAACGGACCTGACTGAGGGTCCCCCTCTCAGTTGGGAGCTCGGCCAAAGCCGAACGGACCTGACCGAGGGTCCCCCTCTTGGTTGGGAGCTCGGCCAAAGCCGAACGGACTTGACCGAGGGTCCTCCTCTCGGTTGGGAGCTCGGCCAAAGCCGAACGGACCTGACCGAGGGTCCCCCTCTCGATTGGGAGCTCGGCCAAAGTCGAACGGACCTGATCGAGGGTCCCCCTCTCGGTTGGGAGTTCGGCCAAAGCCGAACGGACCTGACCGAGGGTCCCCCTCTCGGTTGGAAGTTCGGCCAAAGCCGAACGGACCTGACCGAGGGTCCTCACCTCGGCTGAGGGCTCAGAGCAAGGCCAAAGTCGAACGGACCTGACCGAAGGTCCCCTCACCTCGGCTGGGGGCTGAAAGTAAGGCCGAGCCGAGCCGGCTGAAGGTCTTTACCTCGGCTGACCGCAGGCCTCGGTCGCAAGCAAGGCTAAGGCCGAAGGAAAAAAAAAAAAAAAGTGGAAGTGATGAAGAAAAGAGCTATGATTGTGAAAAATTTGGTTACTCCCACAGGAAGAGACTCCTAGTGGGAGTAAGGGGGCTCCTGATACAGCCAAATTGATCTCTCAGTGGGGGAAGGACATGTGTCGCCCACCAGATAAGGATTCCAAGGACTCAATCACGCTCGATCACGTCGTTTGCATGAAGGGAATATTCCCCACAAGAAGGACGGCCGTATTGGAGAAGGACAGAGGGAAAGGCAAGAAAAAACCCTAGACCCCAGAAACCATATAAGGGGGTCAAGAAGAAGGAAGAAGGTAAGCATTCATACCCTCACCATTACTCCCTTACTGAAAACTGTGCGGCCGATCCTAACTTGAGCGTCGGAGGACTAACCCCGGACAAAGCTCCGGGCCTCTGCCGTCTGTGCTTGTGCAGGACCAACTCACGGGGTTTTTTGGCAGTGACAACTATATTACTACTAACACTCTAATATAGTATAACCTAAGATTTAATTTACTCTATTGCCCCTTAGATTTGCAAAACCCAGGAAAGTTAGATGGAAATTTCAGATTCAACATGACCATTCCTATGCTTGGGAAGGGTGGGTAAAATGAGAATGGTAACAGCTACAAGTAACCAAAAAACCAGTGGCTGTAGTGGCTGTTTAATATAATTTTCTTCCTCTACGAGAACCAAAAAAAAAAAAAAAAAACAGTCACTGTTTAACACAAAAATGATAATCCTAGTGAAAATCCAAAAACCATTTGGGGTGAAAAAAAAAAAAAAGAAGATCTTGGTGCTTATTCTTGGGTCTTTTTTAGTGTGAAGAAGAAATCAAGGAAGAAGGACAAGAAAAACAAGGGTCTCTTGCAAGAACTGATTGTCTCTACATGTTTGGGGTTCTCCATAGTCTTTGGAAACAGAGTCTGAAATTTCTGTTAAGGCTTTGAGAGAGTTTGGTAACTTGTACTCTGTCCATTGATTGTATTCCTCAAGCTTTGGGCATAAATCTTGAGAGACTTTATTTATATTTTTCCATAGTTTGATAGTGGGAGTTAGTACAAATTTTACTGTATTGGTTTTCCCTCTTTAATTTGAGGGTTATCTACTTAAAATCTCTTGTATTGTTTGTGTTGCTTTTTTGGTGTTTGAATATTTGCCTCACTTGGATTTCATTTATTTTTATGTGGTGGGTAATAACCCTGTTGCAATGTAAAAACCTTGTAACCAAAACCAGAAACCAGAAAAGAGAAGAAGAAGAGGAGAAGAAGAGGAAGAAGAATAAAAGAAAGAGAGACCGAAAGCTGTCCAGAAATAGAGCAGCCTGCGATCAGTCCAGAATAGGCTGATCGCAGGTCATTATGTTGTATATAAATTGCATAAAACCAAAAGAGACAGTACATAAAAGCCCCTCACTAAGCCGCAGGCCTAAATTAACCAAATATGGACCTGATAGGACCAAAAGGCCCCTATCAGGTCCTGGTTCTGACGCTAATCCCTTATCGGGATTAGCTCTACTTCTCAACAAACCCCAACAGCTTTCAGGTGGTGGATGGATGCCACTGGCACAGAGGATTGGCTTTTCACATCCCTCTCCCTTGAGAATTCACCCTTGATTGATAATGCTGCTTTTGGCTTGTGTTGTTTTCATTTTATTTCTAGGTTTCCTGTTTAAAATTTCAATGGATCAGAGTTCAGAGGAAAAATCAGACATAAGAGATCCTGAGATGAGTAGATATGTATATAAATCTTATGAAACACTATAGAATGGGAATCCTAAAGAAAAATCTCAAATGACATGTTTAGGAGCCCATTTTGCCTGGGCAACAGAAAAAGAGACTACCTCTATAAGGAACTCTTGCAACATGCTACTGAGGTTGGTAAAGGTTGGGGAAGCATGTGGTTGGGGAAACAAGCATGCTTGTTGGTTTTTTCTACAAGTTTTTTAGGCACAGAATCTTACTTCATGGTTGTTTTATGTTTAATAGAGACACGAAAACAGAACCAGGATTTACACAACCATATCCAAAGAATAAATCAGTTAGAAATAAAAGTGGATGCCAAAGAAATTGAAATTGAGAGGTGAAAAGGGACACGGGATATGATGAAACACACGAGAAACGAAGAGGATGCAGAAGTCCAGAAAAAGATGGAGTCAATGAAGCAAGAGCTGGACGATAAAGAAGGAGAGTTAGAGTACCTTAAATCACTCAACCAAATTCTTATACTGAAGGAGCGCGAGAGCAATGATGAGCTGCAGAATGCTCCTAGGAAGTTAATTGATGTAAGTATATACTCTCAGGAGTATCGACTTTCCATTCTTTCCTGTTCATATCTTAACATGATATATCCTTTACTATTTAACTATATTGCCCATTAGCTTCTGCTGACACAAATTTGACATTTCATAATTTCTTTCCAAAATATAATTTCATCATGATCTTCCTCACTGTTTTTGGGTTGAGACTAATTTCCTTTGTTCTTACACGGTTTGATAGACATGCCAAGTCATTCTCAAATTGGAATCAAGAGAATGGGAGATCTCAACAACAAACCATTTCTTGATGCATCATGCAGACAGATATCCTGCTAAAGAAGCAAAGGAAAAGGCTGCAAATATGTGTTCAGAGTGGGATGAGCACCTCAGATTCCCAGGGTGGCACCCTTTCAAGATCGTCATGGTTGATGAAGATCGTAATCGGATCCACATATGTTAGGTAAAAAGAAGAATCTTCGCCTTCGAGAATAATAAAAAATGGAAAGTGTTCAAGGGGGAATGGGGAAAGATCAGGTGTTCTTTTTAAATATGTATTTTATAGCTGTTCCTTCCGTTATCCATAATCTTTTTTCTTTAGGATCACAGAAAATATCTACATCTTTCAGTTTAATTATCCATTTTTTGGTATATTAACTTTGTGTGGGTGTGTGTTTTGTATCTCACCTGTTTATTAACTATAGCTCTTTCAAAATTATGCAAACAGGAGAATAAAAATTGTGTTATACTTTCATAGTCATATATTTTACACGTGAAAAAAAGCCACAGCTCCATTTGGGTGCAAGCGAAAAGTAGATATTTACTTGGGAAGTAAAATATATTTTACAGGAAAATTCATTTTTGTTGTTTAGTTGCAAGGGAAATGCAAATATTTCTTTAGAAAGTTAAATATATTTTACAGGAAATGCAAAGTATTTCTTTACTTGTTAGTTCCCTTTCCCACTCCCCTTACAACCAAACTGAGCTGTAACTGTTCTTACATCAATTCTCTTTTCATGTACCATGAACAAGCGGTGCAGGAAATAATAAATGAAGAGGATGAAAAGCTGAAAATCCTGAAGAATGATTTGGGTGAAGAAGTGATGGGGACATCAAAGTGTACATGCGCAAGAAGAAGAAGAAGCAGCCATCTTTGTGGCTGGAAGAATAGAAAGAAGAAGATCTTGTGGGCCCCAAGCTCGATCCAGATTTTAGAAGATCTTAGAAGATTTTAGAAGATCTTGTGGGTCCCAAGATCGATCCAGATTTTTAGAAGATCTTAGAAGATTTTGTGGACCCCACCAAATCTTATTTGATTCTAGTACTTTGCTTTAAATCTAGTGATATTTGATTGTCTTACACAATTAGGAAACTAGGATTTCTTTATATTGATCTATTAGGTAGTTTTTATTTCATGCAATTGAGTTTCTAAGTATCTTTTTATTTTTGGAAGTTTATTCTCTTTAAGTGTAAGGCCATTGGCCATTGTTTATTTTCAATGAATGTTAATTGAAAATAAAGCCAAGAGCAAATCCCCACCCCTCTTACGGTTCTCTCTCTTTCTCAATCTCGACTTTTCTCCCCTTCTCTCTCGCCTCTTTCTTCCCTTACTCTCTCAGCTCTCTCTTCTCTCAATCTTCTTGTCTCGCCTCCCTCTCTTTCTTTTCAGTCTTATTGTTTTTTTTCTGCTGCTGCGTTATACTGCTGCACCTGCTGCTGCGTTATACTGCTGCACCTGCTGCTGCGTTATTACTGCTGCACCTGCTGCCTTACCCCACTGCTGCTGTAACATAATTCTGCCGGTACAAAACTGCTCTGCTGCAACTGCTGCCTCTACCTCTACCTCACTGCTGCTGCTACATACTACTGCCGTTACAATACTGCTGCCGCTGCACACTGCTGCCTTTACATCACTGCTGCTACTCTCTCTACAATTGGCTGGGTGTATCTTCTTCAACAAAAAGTGGACTACAACCTCTTTATTTTGGAGAACCTGGATTTCTTCTTCTCTCCTCAGATCTGAATAGCAGTATGGTAAAGTACTAAACTAAATCCTCCCCACCTCCCTTAATCCCTATTATATATATTGCAACCCATTAACGTTGAAGTCTGCCTTTGCCCTTTGTTTATGCCTATTTTATCGATTGTTGCATATCTAAGTTGGGTGTCTAGATGGATTTGTGCTGAACCTAATATTCATATGTCGTTTGTTCCCTTCCCCATGTCCCCACTTGAAACTTGAGTAAGAATTTATTTGTTTTTCTATCTAGATTAATATTGCTTTTGGCTACTTTGTTTATTAGTCTCGCTTTATCTTGCATGCTTAATCGTGTTTGCTGAGATTCTTTGGTCTTATTTACCTAAGCCCCTTGAGTTAACCTACCTAGTTAGTTAATCTTGTAGGAGACCTAGTCATCTAGGAACCCCCCTACATCAAGAAGTTTTCAGGGAAGTTACTACAGCCCTAAAGGAGATAAATGATTACAATCCAAGTGGGTGGTACATCATGTCTGAGACTCTGAGCTATGGAATTTCAAAAAATCAAGAAAAGCTACACTGGAAGAAGGAGTTGCATTTATTCTGGATCAGTTAAAAAGATATGAGTGCAAGAAAGTGATCTAAGACTGAATAGAAAGGTTTTGGAATTCTATGCATGCCACTCACTGCTTTGCCTTTAATTGTTCAGTTTCCTGTAGGTGATAAATTTTTGTATGGAAACAAAGATTGGTCCCATTAATATGTAAGTCAGGCCTGCCTCAAATAGTCAAATAGAGAATCTATGTTAGATGAATCTGACTCAGGTTGACAGATATTATGTTACTACAAGGGTCTGTCTGATATAACTGACACGGTTGCAACTACCTTGTAACCGTTTTTACAATGCCCTCACTTTTTTGTGATTTTGTGATTACTTCTGAGGTTAAAAATGTCAGTTCAATCTAAAGTTTTGAATCTGTAACTTTTTTTGAAATGGATTAATGAAAGATATGTTTGTAAATTAATAAATATATCTTCCAAAGCAACCTGTTACTCGTCTTCCTCCAAGCAAGTGAAAGAAACAACACTAAGGCCAAAACAGCCCCACGCCCAAACTACTGTCTTCCTTTTCTTTAGTCTTCCCAGTGCCTTTGTGGATTTTTAGGGCTTGAACTTTGGCAAGATCATCTCCAGTGAATTAGGTAAAGGCCCTGTGTCTGTGTGTGAGGTCTTACCAAGGGATTCAAAGAGCAAAGAGTTTTCTCATTTTTACACATTAGCCCTTACTCTTTGAAACTTCCATAAATCATTTTCTTTGACTGTCATATTGTTTAAAATCTTTTGTTATGGCTGTAAATTATTCCTTCATTGGACAGCATTAGATAGAGAAAAAATGTGTTTGTGTACCAAAGCCTGGTAGCTTATTTATTGATTTACTGATATTTATTAGTTGTTACTATCTAATAAAAGTCAAAAAGCAAAAACCGTATGACTTACTATTAATTGTGACTTGATTGCTATAGATTATCCACTCCATTTAGTTTTATCGCAGGAGTAAAGTTTCTTGATTTCATTTAGATTTTTGTTTATCTTATTTTCGAGTAGCAATGACAGATTCAGTTTGTATCTAAGAGAAAATAGTTCATCTCAATAGCAGGAGGATGATAATATTTCTTGAAAGTCCTTTTGTAATGATACTACACAGTTATTGCCAGAGACACTTTAATTTGTCATTCATTTGGAAGATTTTTGTTCTTTAAAATAATAATTTCCTTTTATTTGTGGGGGCATGTGATTCAGGGTTATAGCCCATATCTAGATCCTCTCCATCCTTCAAGTAAAAAGGTTGTATCCAGTGCAGGAGGCTCTTGCCACTATGGGACTGGCGAGGGTCATAATTTATGCAGCCTTACCACCCAGCTTTGCGGAGAGGCTGTTTCCCTACTCAAACCTGTGACCACTAGGTCGCAATAGAGAAACCTTACCATTGCACCAAGACCCAGCCTCTGTACTCTCTATCCTTTTAAGTAGGTTGATGAAATAGACTTTTGATTGCTGATGAACAACGAATACCCATAACCCATTATATTTTTGTGATAAATAACTTGAGTTTGACAATATCTGATAAACAGAAACTTCAGAAATGCAAACTGCAAAGCTAGGATTCAAGTAGTGATCAGAAACACATGTTGATGACCCTTTTTCTTTCCAAATATTGAAAAATAAAAACTAGTTGAGGTGACAGAAAATTCTAACAATCGAAGGCTTTTCTCCCCAAGAGACCAAGGTCTTCAACTTTATCAGTTGTATTGAGTGTTAAGCTAATTTAAGAATAGTCAGTTCTTGTGCTTTTTGGAAGAGAGTTGTGGAAGGCCTTTAAATCAATGATGTCATGGATCTAACGAGTGACAATAGCTCGGCTATAAGTGTTTTTGAAATTGATGCTTGCATTTAGAACATTTATGTTGATTATCTTCTTGTGCCACTTCCCATGACCTGCACTCAATCACATTGTTTTTTTATCTATTTCTATATTACTTCATTTCCAAGAGGTTTACAATTTTGTAGCGTTATGTACATTTATGTCTGTTGGTTAAGAAAATGAAGGGATTTAAGTGACTAAGATTAGCATTGCTGCATTATAGCTGTTCCTGGTCAAGAACCAAGAGCAGCAATGAAATATAAAATGAAAAACTGGTCAGTATGGAAAATTTATGTCTGTTGGTTAAGAAATTGAAGGGATTTAAGTAACTGTGATTACCATTACTGCATTATAGCTGGTTCCTGATCAAGAACCAAGAGAAGCAATGAAATATAAAAAGGAAAACTGCTGTCACTATGAAAATAAAGGCTTGTGCTTTGTATATAAGTTTTTGTTTTGGTAGAAAAGCTTTATATACAAGTGAAAGTGACAACTTGAAGGGTCTATCTGAATGTAACCGACACTGTTACAAATGACCCTTGTAAGGATTGTTGAAGGGTAATGGTATAACGGATGATACAATCCAAGTTTCGGAACCAATGCAGATGAACCTTGTCCATAGCTGAAAGGACAATGCTAAATACACAATTTTTTATTTTTCATTTTCCTTTCTGTGCAGTGGTTGGGAAGGCAGCAGCAAAGGTAGTTGATAAATATAAAGTAGTTTGTATATATGCTGTTTCAGTTATAGGAGTTCTATTTTGTAACATCATCTCTATTTAAGCCTCATTGAGTTTTAATAGCCAAGATTCCAAGTGTGATTAAAGGCAGTGTTACTGAATTACACAAGTTATTTTCTACTAAACAGATACAATATTTTCTTCCCTTTTGGAGCAAGTTCATTTAATGTTAATAGGCCTACCAAAAGCTATTTTACTGAGTCTGAGGCTCCTAGAATTCCCACCAATACTTGATCTAAATAATAAAATAAAACAAATAAGAAAAAAAAAAAATAAAAGGAAAAAGAAAAAGAAAATAAAAGACATATTTTTGCCTCATGTGAGCTAGTCACAAATAGTTAAATGAGAGATAAAAGTATGAACCTTCATAGGTCTATTGGATTCAAATTATCCTCCAAGTGGTGAAACTCACAGTTCTAACATTCTTTTGGTATTTCCATGTATATACCATGAGAAGTGCACATAAATTTAGGGTCATATGTGACTCTGAAGGACCTATTGTTTCCTCTCTGTTACTGGGCTTCCCAAGTCCCAACTAGGAAACAAGAGAGGAAATTTGGATGTCATGGTCAAATTTGTCTATATTTTTTTCTTGCAAAATTAATCTGCTGATTTAGTATTGACTTGATGGGGTTGTTTGAGATACTTACAAGTGATTCATTTGTTCTGAAAATTTATATGCATATGTAGTAATGAGATTTATGGTGTAAGGAAGTTTCCTCAAGGATGGATTTTGTTTGCTAATGTTTCTTATGCAATTTACAGACTTCCTCAATAATTCAAACTGCTATGATTTGGAATTAGTTGATTGAATTGTCTGATTGTATTGAGGTTTGGAATTATTGGGTTGGACATAGGCATGAATTTGTACTACACCAGTTTTCTTTTTTAAAATGATAACATTTCTCCTGCAATTTTCAGTACAGTTAAAGTGATTACCCCTATATAGTGGTTGTCCAGATGCTGCTAGACCATGATCCAGGACTAAGCAAGGCATTGGCCCCTCAAATTCTACCACTCTTATATATATGCTGCACAAAGATGTATACAGCAGTAGTTAATGAATTGCTTTGTTTTATTCAATTTGGATCTTCAGGTATTGCAACATCTTTCTCTTCACATCTGTGTTGGCATTCCCTGTTTATCATCACGCCGGTGTGTACCTTAGCGACATCCCCTGTTTGTAACCATAGCCTTTGTGCTTGATGGGTGGGAGAGATATCTTGTATACATGATAGTTACACTTTGCAGTTGGACAATGACACAGCTTATGACAGGTTGACACCAAGAGAGAAATTTTAGGATGTGCTTTGCTGCAAATTTTTTTGATGTGTTTAGCTTCCTCATTTTATGATTTAATTTGAGTAATTTGCTCTGTATTGTCATTCTCTAGTTGATTTTCACAGCTAATTTGTAGTACGAGTAAAAAAAAATTAACATTTTACTACTAGCTACCAGAGCAAAATGAATGTGAGGAAAGAAACATCAAAAGCTTCAAAGGAGGGCTTGCTGACTATATAGGTAAAACCCCTTATACTCTGTTTCAGATTCTTTAAGTTCCCCACTCTGAACCACCCAAAATTCATCTCAAACTGTAACTTTTATTGTTGCTTTTCTCTAGTTTATAAACTAAAATTTCAAGTTACAACTCCATGTTCTAGTTATGCCGAATGTTGATCTATATAATCAGACATGAGTCATCATTTTAGTTATGGTGGTATATTTCCTCCTCACTGTTGTGTGGGTTATACTAATGAATTTCTGTCAAAATTTGGTTTTGGGATATTGTATTCTTTGGGAAATGTGACAATATTATATGAAGTGCCTTGTGTAGGGACACCACATGCAGCAATAACTTCAGCTAGACCTCTAGCACCAACAATCTCTATACAAATTATGTTAAATTTCTTTTGTTGTTGTTGATGTTTTCCTTTCTTTTTACTTCTTATTATTATTTTACCCTCCAACGGATTCATGTAGCTGTTTGCACCTTATTTTCGTCAGTCTGATTAAAAAAAAAAGAAAAGAAAAAAAAAGCATATACTAAGGGATTGACTGACCCAACATTGGTCTACTAACTGATGAATGAGGACCCTATATAAAGTAGTTGATCGGTCAATTGACCAATTAGGTTGACCGATAAATGAGGGTCATGTGTGGAGGAGTTAATCGGTAAAACTGATCAATCAAGCTGATCGATCAGGTTGACTGATAAATGAGGACTCTGTGTTAAGAAGAAGATTGTTTAGACTGATCAATTAGGCTGACCGATAAATGAAGACCTCATGTTAAAGAGTTGATTGGTCAAATTAACCAATCGAGCTGATTGAATATGGTCAGGTTGACTGATACATTGGGTAGCCCAGGGGTGGAGTTCATATTGACAAGAGTTGAAACTCGGGGAGTTTTAGGCATGTAGTTTTAGTGATTTGAGATGTTACAATTACTCTCATGAGTGGGCCATCGCAGTTATGGAAATTCCAGGATCTAAAAAAAACTCCAACAGAAGAGAAAAGGCATCTCCAACAGATCAGATAAGACTATGCATTTATCTTTTATTTCTCTTCTCAAGTAGACTAGTGTTTTCATATTCAGCTTGAAATACATTTGCATTGTCTGAAGACCTTTGTAATTAAGAATTGTGACAATTTGGTTAGCTCACTACCTATCTCAGCAAGCTAGTTAAGAAAGTGGAGAGATGCCAATTTTGCATTCTTGGTCTAGTAGGGGTATTTTGGTAATTTTACATTAATTTACTGTCCAAATTTTCTAAATATTTTTCTTAGAATATTTCCATGAGGTTAAACGCGGTTTTATGTATTTTTATCTTGTACTTTGGCCCTTGAAGGGAAATTTCATCATTTTGAGCATTTTATTATGTCATAACCTGAGATGTTGCTGTATTTTACAGTACATGAAACCTCATTTAGATCTTTTGTGCATGCCACTTAAATTCGGCCTTGGAATTAGGAGTGTTCAATTAGGGTAAACAAATGTTAATTAGATTAGTTAGAGCTCATAATGCATTTAAATACCTGAGTGAGAGTTAATAATTAGGATTAAAATACTTATTTTAATGTAACTAGGTTCATAAACCTTAATAAAGATAGGTCAAACCTTCCAAAAACATTAGTATACAATAGGAGTTTGGTATAGGAGGACCAGTTCCAGCTGGGTGTTCTTTGGGGGGGTGGGAGGGAGGGGCAGGCTAACAATTTCCCCAAGCGTAACTTTGACACTTGCCCAGTGATTTACCGACCATCAAGTTGGAGTTAATTTAGTCTCTGTTGCACAAAGGAAGGACATCATTTGTGGGTCCTAGACCCTAATCTAGGTGGCAACTCCCTTTAGCTGCTCTTACCTCTCTTTTGGCTTGAAGGATGGTGATTCAAATGGAAATGTCTCAATGGATTTTTTGGTCCATCATGAACCTTAGGGAACACGTTGGAGACCCAGTTCGTGTCCACTCCCTGGGTATTTTTTTGAGAATACTTACAGGTGCATAGGTTCAATCATAAATAAATAAAGAGAAATAGAGGATGATGTTGCACAAAGAATTAAAATAGAGTGAATGAAGTGGAAGGGTGTGTTCAGAGTATTTTATGTTCGGCATATTCCTTTAAAACTCAAAATAAATTTGTATAGGAATTGAGACAGTTTTACGACCAATAAATTATATATGGAGCTAAATGTTAAGTAGTACAATACAATATATAAACAAACTTAGTGCAACTGAAATAACAAAGTTGAAATGGATGTGGTAAAAGTAGAAAAAGATAAATAAGGACTAAACAGATTAGAGTTAAATTAAGGATCAGCTCCAATATATGGTTAGTTGCAAGAAAATCTTTGAGGTAGCATGGACGTGTGCAACATGGGCCTTTGAACACTCTGATATATATGGGTGGTTTCATTCATGTGAAGGAGTTATAAGAGTAGGCTGTGAATTAAATAACTTTTAAAAGAATTGGTGATTAAAAACATGTATAGTTTAAGACTAGTAACAAGTATAACTTTAAATAGAGCTAATTGGAAAAAAAACGAATTTGTTTAGTCGTGTCCCAGACTTCCAGCTCCATTTAGTTGACTGAATTGAGTTAAGAGTATAGTTTCTGTGAAGAAAATGGGTGAATTCTTCACTCCATGTGGAACTAAAAAGCCTTCCAGATGTTGATGACCTTTTTTTTTCGAAAAGTCATAAATCTTTATTTTTTTGGTAAACTTGATAAATCATAAATCTGAAACACGGTTTGAGGAATCATATTGGATCGGCTGGGTTGGATAGATATTGGTCTTGACTGATCTCGATTTTCAGCCAATATAATATAGGTGGATTGAAATGAATGAAGGGTTAAAATAGTAAAAAAAAGGTTTCTTAATTGAAGCCAAGGGTAATTATGTCCGATCCAGGCCAATATGGAACGGTATTGGCCTTGACCAATCCCATTCCCAGTACTGAGTTCTCAAAACTTTATATGGATTAGAGACCAGCCATCTTCTGCTGCTTCCCATATATATATATATATATATATATATATATATATATTTTGATGAAACATAAAAAGACTTATATTGACTTGGTTAGAATTTGAATAAAGCAATTGCAAATTTTTGCCATTAAAGGGCAGAGTTTTCTGTCCGAGATCAGCCTTGTGTTCTATAGACATAAGGGGCAGGGATGTAAATTGGGCTGTTTCGGTTCAAGAATGTATGAGTCCGAAACCCAACCATTAAAAAATTTTGATTTTCGGTCGGTTTCAGTTTTGGTTTGGTTTGGTTTCGGTTTAATTTGGTTTTTTAGTATTGGGTTACTAACGGTTTGGTTTGGGTGTAACTCTTTTCACATATTCACAAAATAAAAATAAACCAAATGCATTCATTTATGATCGGATATGATGATCCAAAAAAACATTAAAAAAGAGACACAAAAGGCCACATATTGACATTAATTGATGAGAGCTTTAGAAGCGCTCCCCTTCTTTTCAAAGAAAGTGGCAGAAAGACATACTACAGAGAAGAAGAAGAAGAAGCACA
>NW_024868447.1:81325-103813 GCF_013358625.1 Macadamia integrifolia
CAAGACTACTTTTAGAACATGATAACAATTCATCCCAGGCTCAAACTGGTACCATTGGTATAAAAGGATTTATTGGTTATGCTGCTCCAGGTAACAAATAAAATATACAATTTTATTTTTGAGTTATCAATATATTAAAATTTGTTTTTATAGATCTAAATGCTCTTTACCAAGTTGTTTTTGTCTATTATAATCAGAATCCGTTGCAAGGTGTTGTGTTGGGACTAAAATTGAGGGTTGACTATTTCATCTCACATGAAATAACCTCCTTATCTTACTATTTTCATTTCATATGAAATTTTTTATTATGATTGAATCTATTCACTAAAAATAATCGTTCCAATACATTTCTTATATATTCATAGGTATTATATTGGATTTAAATCAGATTTCGGATCAATCTATATTGATTGGCTGCTTCCATATGTTATTCCTAGCAAATACCATTCTTTTTAGTTTTAAACCTTTCAAATCATTCTCATAAGAGATCTGAGCCATTTTTTTTCTGATCTGTCGATAAAAAGATTCATTCTCTTCATAAAAAATAAGAGATAAAACTATTCTCTCTTAATCTATGATCATGTAGTTGCCATGAGAATGATACTATCCTTTAAGTACAAACGAACAAGAATGGAAGACACCCCAGGTGGCACAGAATGGGGTTGCAGATGCCAAATTCGTTAACTCCAAAGCCCATAATAGTAAAAATGACAAAGAACACTGACATCGTGTGGCCCCTGAGCCTAAACTCAATGCGAGGTTAAATGACCACCCTGACTCAGAGGGCTACCATAAAACAGGTAAAACAGTGGCGGTGTCGTCTAGATTTTTTCGGTCGATTTTGATCGGTCTTATCGGTTTGGGTTCACTTTTGACACCCCTAATAAGGGGCATGCAATGACCATTGTGCCCCTGCATCCCTTGTATCTCTGAGTGAAGGGGTCACTATCGTATAGAAAACACTTGCCCTAAATTAAGGCACCGTTTGATAATGTGCCTATTGTTTCTGTGTCTAGAAACAACAGTAACGGATTTTCACCTTTCCAGAACAAAAACAGATTTTTTGATGTTTGATAAACTTGTTTCTCAAAAAGTTTTTTTGCAGACATAATGCCACTAAAAAATCCAATAGTATCATCAGGTGTCCAAAAGGGAGCGAGGTGTTCGATTGCCTCTTTTTAGGTTTAAATAGTTGAGAGATTTATCGGGTACAACAACCTTGTTTCGTCAAAGTCGTTTCTAGAATTGTAAATAGGCATAAATTTTGATTTATGTTTTTAAAAATGGGTGAATCAGAACAACTTTATCAGACACTTTTTATGCTGTTTCTCCATTTCTGGGAACAAGAAAACGTAAAAACGGTAGAAACAGAATGTTGTCAAACAGTGCCTAAACGGAGGAAATGATAAAATTTGTGGGGGAATTGCAATTTTAAAGCTGCCTACATGCACAAACCATGTATTGAAGGAAGGAGAAACATCCAATGTTGTTAGAATACTTCTAGCGATAATCGGTGTGGTTCTTGGTTTTCTTTTGATATCTTCATTTCTTACTCTTTTTTGGATAAGAAGATCAAAAGGTAAACCTCCATCCACGCCATTAATCAATGGCCGATTCTTAAAGCTTTCTTACAAAGAGCTCTTCCAAGCTACTGGAGGATTCTCTTCAGCTAATTTCATAGGTTCCGATAGTTTTGGCTCTGTCTATAAAGGGATTATCGACCAAGATCAAACCATTGTTGCAGTCAAGGTACTCAACCTTCAAAATTCAAGAGTTTACAAGAGCCTTATGATTGAATGCAATGCATTAAGAACCATTCGACATCGAAATATTGTCAAGATTTTAACTTCCTGTTCAATTCTTGATTCAAAAGGCAAAGATTTCAAAGCCCTTGTTTATGCGTTCATGCCGAATGGGAGTTTAGATGATTGGTTGCATCTACCGATGGAGGCACATAATGATTCAAGGAAATTAAGCCTTCTTCAAAGATTAAACATTGCAATTGATGTGGCTTTTGCATTGGATTACCTTCATTACCAGTGTTATGTAGCAATTTTTCATTGTGATTTGAAGCCGAGCAATATTCTACTTGACAGTGATATGACCGCACATGTCAGTGATTTTGGTTTGACAAGACTACTTTTAGAACATGATAACAATTCATCCCAGGCTCAAACTGGTACCATTGGTATAAAAGGATTTATTGGTTATGCTGCTCCAGGTAACAAATAAAATATACAATTTTATTTTTGAGTTATCAATATATTAAAATTTGATTTTATAGATCTAAATGCTCTTTACCAAGTTGTTTTTGTCTATTATAATCAGAATCCGTTGCAAGGTGTTGTGTTGGGACTAAAATTGAGGGTTGACTATTATTGGATATTCAAGTCCTGTTCTTAATAGTTTGATTGAGTATATCAACACACTTTTCCATCTTAATTAGGATGGATCATGCATTTATCTATAGTTACTTATATTAATTTCAATTAGGAATGCGCTATTATATGAACGCATTGGACCTTAGTACCTAATCGGACTGAATTATATCAGATTCTTTTTAATATAATCAAAAGAGTCATGGTTCGCAAATTGAAGAAATGACTATATAACTCGCTACTTTTAAATAAGGTGATCACAATATCCATATGTCGTATTATAGTTTATTTTATTATATGAATGCAAATCTCTTGTTGTTATGCTAACAACGAGAGGTTTCTAAATTTTAGAATATGGCATGGGTGGAAGGGCAACTATACAAGGGGACAAGTTCAGCTATGGGATCCTTTTACTGGAGATATTCACAGGAAAATGACCTTTATAGTTATTGTGTTGTCTTGACCGCTTAATACTCGTGAAAAAACTGGGAGAAACAAATCTTTATTATCCTCTATCTGGTAGCCTTCCAAGCATTTATGTTTGATTGAATATATATTTAAATGGGTTAAATTTGTGTGTTCTTATTATTTTTTTTTTTTTCAATTTCATTTTTTCTTTCTGTTTTTACTAATACTCGCTATTTTATCATGACCAATATAAATAAATGGGTTCATGACTCAAAACTTATATAATCTTTATCTTCATATGTGGGGAACCTTTCCTCCTCTTTCCTCTCCCAAGGAATCAAATTCTATAACCCAAGGAATTGACGCCCTCAGATTTATACCAAGTACATCGATCCAATTTTATAATCACAAACGGCAGTTTCATTAGTGATACCATTAAAGTGGGCTAGGCACTAGTAGTTGTATGCAATAGATGTACTGTTTCTGCAATTGTTAACCATGGACATTTTCCCCTATTTTTTTAAAAATTGATTTTTATTATCTTTTTATCTTTAAATCATACCAGTGGATCGGTATCAGATTGATTAAGATTCAAGACTGATACCAATCTGATTCGAACAATTTCACCAATACCGATTTGAAATTAACAAACCATAACTCCCAATAGTCTATTATGTCACATAAAAGATGAAACCGCTTTACCACCGCCCCCCCAACCCCCTCCCCCGGATAAAAATCCTCTGTTGTTCTAATCGCCTGTTTTTCCATGTTTTGCTAGGTGCAGAATGCGACACGTGGATGATGCATCACCAACGGTCAAGATGATATATGTTGGTTGAGGCTACCAAAACCGGGTTTTCTCCTTGTGAACCAGACCGAGATTTGTATGACCCAACCCGACCCGTGTTCACCTCTCTTCTTCTTATTCACTCTCTGTTATCTCTCTCATTCCCTTCGAATCCGTTTCCTCCTCTCTTCTTCTTCTTCTTCTTCTTCTTCTTCTTCTTCTTCTTCTTCACCCTCTGTTATATCTCTCATTCCCTCTCTCGGCTATTCTCGACGTATCGTTGTTGCAGTCCGGCGATCTCGACTTGACTTTGATAGCTGGGTTTCATAGCAAGAGAGTAGCGGCTGGGCTTAGCGGGATGAATTTTCATCATCCTCTTCCAAAGGTGGGACTTTGTTGAGAAAGCCGTTGAAGATTGCGTGAGCTACGCACTCAAGGACCGCCTCCCCGGCAACATGGAACCACTCTCTCTGTAACCCCAACAACTCATATTTCTCCTTTCCTTCCTCTATCTCACTCACTCTCCCTCCTCAATCCTCCCTTTCCACCTGGGCTGCATTAAAAAAAAAAAAAAAAAAAAGCATGGGATTTCTGGGCAGCAGATCCACCGCTCCTAGCCATCGGCACCACGATCGGCATCCGTAACACTGCAACATCTTCATGAAAAAAGAAAGAAAGAGAGAAGGGGAAAAATAAAAGCCAGAGAATTAGAGCATGGACTCCTCCATAATCAATAGAAAATCACTCTCCCTCCTCAATCCTCCCTTTCCACCTGGGCTGCATTTAACAAAAAAAAAGAAAAAAGCATGGGATTTCTGGGCAGCGGATCCACCGCTCCTAGCCGTCGGCACCACGACCGGCATCCCTAACACTGCAACATCTTCATGAAAAAAGAAAGAAAGAGAGAAGGGGAAAAATAAAAACCAGAGAATTAGAGCATGGACTCCTCCAGAATCAATAGAAAAGAATTAAAAATCCCCAAATCACAAACACAGGAAACCTAAATTAAAAATTTCTACCATCAAAACCAATCCATTAATGGAGCTAGAGAACCTAAATCAGAATCCCAACCCTGCTATCACGTCTGATTTCAGTATCTCCGGTGACTCCGGGTTTGGCCCTCTGGCCGAGAACGATGCCACCACTGGGGCCGGCTGGACAACAGTCTCTTTCCGTTCAACACAACCACCACCACCATCACCACCACTGACCCCATCTCCACCTCCTCCTCCGCCTCGCCCTGCCTTTTCTCCTTCTCCAACTCCTCCCACCTCGCCGCCTCTCATTCCGACTACCTCCGCTCCCTCCGCCTCACTGGCTCCGCTCTTTCCGACTTCGCCGCCGGAGAACCCCTCTCTGTTTCCGCCCAAACCCCAGCTGTTCTCCTCCGAAATCCTTCCTCAGTCTCTTTCCGTTCAACACAACCACCACCACCATCACCACCACTGACCCCATCTCCACCTCCTTCTCCGCCTCCCCCTGCCTTTTCTCCTTCTCCAACTCCTTCTCCCACTATCGCAAGCTCAAAGCTTCCACACATCCTCTCTGAATCAAGATCCAACCCGGTTCGAGTCATCACACTGGTAAACCGGATGAATAACCCTCAACCAACCTTCTTAATCTTGATCGTTGGTGATGGATTGTCCACGTGTCGCGCTTTGCACCTAGCAAAACATGGAAAAACAGAGATGGGGAACAACAGAGGATTTTTATCCCCTCCCCCCCACCCCTTCCCCCCGCAAAAAAAAAAAACCGCCAAGATTTGGAAAGGATCAGGGATTGGGTTTTGAATTAATTGTGGAGCTTCCATCTCCCATGTCACTCCTCAGGCGATTTAGTTGGGTTGAAATCGTTTGCAATTCCGATCTCGTACAATTCCGTGCAATACCACCTTCAGGCGGTGACACGTGTATTGATACTAATACAATGGTCCAGATCTGGTACAACTAATAAAATATTAAATCAGTGAAGAGGCATTTAAATCAGATCTGGACCATTGTATTGGTATCAATACACGTGTCACCGCCTGAAGGTGGTATTGTACTGAATTGTACAAGATCGGAATTGCAGACGATTTTTTTCCGATTTAGTTACCTGTATTGGTTTCAATCCATACCAACCTAGATCGCTCTGTATCAATTTGAATATTCCAATTTTACCTTTACTTTTCGTAAAAGAAAAAAATGCTATTTATTATGATTTTACCCTTGATCCGATTTTGATACCAATCTAGCATTCATTATCGGAATAGGTGGCCAATACCAATAAGATCAGGCCAATCTTATTCCAATACTTAGAACCTTGGTTCCTACCATGCAACTATAACAACATAAACTCAGCTTTTTCCCAATTGAATGAAATCGGCTACATGGATTTGTCAAAAACGATAAAAGAAAGAAGAGGGAAAAGGGGAAAAGAGAAAGCAATGAAGTGAAATAAGGCAGTGTAATACCTCTGGGCCATTCCACCTAAACACAATCGGCAACATGGAATGTTGCCCTCCAAACAGCTCTGTTTGATGTCATACTACTGTCAAGACTTAGCTTCTGCATGTCTTTCCTTGCCAATACATTAATGTTCATTTTAGGTCTGTCCCTAGCTCTTTTATTTCATTTCCACTGGATCTTATCATTCCTCCGTACTGGAACAAGGCCTCCACTGAACATGACCATACCACCTTAAGCGGCATTCTCGAAGCTTGTCCTGGATTGGAGCTATTCCCAACTCAGCTCTTACCGTTGTCATTCCCCACTCTATCGCTCCTAGTTTTTGCTGGACATCCATCTCAACATTCGCATATCTGCTACATTCAACTTATCTGTGTTACTTCTTGACATCCCAACATTCCACCATATATGATATAGTTGGTCATACGATAGTTTTGTAGAACTTTCTTTTAAGCTTGAGAGGAATACGTCGATCGCACAACACTCCAGAAGCACCTTCCCACTTCATCCATCCTATTTAATTTTGTGAGAGACAGCATCATCTATCTCCCCATCATTATTAATAACTGACTTCCAAATATTTAAAACTATCGCTCTGCGGAATCTCTCTCTCCTCAAGTTTTACCACTTCAGTCTCAATCTTTGAATTGCTAAAGTTACATACCATATATTCTGTCTTTGCTTTACTTATCATAAGCTATGTCACTATCTCATCCACTAAAACGAGATCATCAATAGAAAACATACACCATGGGACCTCTCCATGAATGTTATTTGTTAAATCATCTATGATAAGCGTAAACGGATAGGGACTTAAAGTGGATTCTTGATGCAACCCAGTGGTAATTGGGAACTCACTACTACGACCTCCCTCAGATCTCACATTAGAAAACACCCTTTTATACATGTCTTTAATTATGTCCATGTACATATTAGACAACCCTTTCTTCTCTAGTGCATGCCAGATTAGCTCTCGGGGAACTCTGTCATAAGCCTTTTCTAGCTAGTTCGATGAAGACTATATGAAGATTCTTCTTGTAAGTTCTTGATTTTCCCCACTATGACACTTATAAATTCCATTTAGATCATTGTTACATGGTGAAAGTCATTGTAATAGAGAGCTATGAGAACTAAATAAATTAATTATGTCGCTTGCATTTTCCCATGTCACTCCTCAACGTTTCGAGTTCCCACCACACTACTTATAAATTTCTATTAGATCGTTTCGGTCTCTCGAGCTAGCATTCCCTTGTAATCCCAATCGCTGTTTAAATAAATAAATAAATTCAATTACCAAATGCTCATGTAATTGAGAGACATAATGGTATACTCAAAGGGTTGCGCTTGGTCCAATGGTAAGATATGAATGTTGTGATGTAGCGGTCAAACGATCAAAATAGCCTCCTAACATTCGGGGTCAGATTGCATTATACTCATCGTCGGACCTTGTACATGCGGGAGCCTCATGCACCAAGTACGCCAATTATAAATTCCATTAGTAAGCCATACAAGATCGTCTCTTAAAGGAAATATCATTCCCCTCCCCTGAAGTATGGTGAAATATCAAGTTCCCCTTACATTTTTTCAAGAATATCACTACCCTTCTCTTAAACTCAAAGATTCTATCTATCGTCCCTTACCGTTTGAAATGGCTATTAAGTCAAATTTGTAGCTACAGAGGAGCTCAATCCGAGGAGTGATATTTCCTCTTTCTTTTATTTTGATTTTATATTTTTCTGAATTTTAAAAACTTAATATATATATATATATATATATTTTTTTTTAAATTTTTTGCGATTGATCCAGAACACCGGTACGTTTTTTGATCTCTGGATGATCCAGGCCCGGTATTGATTGATCCTATTGATATTGGATCTATATCGGGTAATACCAATACCGATCCGATACCTAAGATCTAAACCTCTGAGTGGGAGTGCAGAACCCGAGCAACGGAAGAGGATCTATCTATTCATTTTTTAGTGAAGAGATCTATCTATCTCTTCCTGTGACGCAATAATTGCCTTCCCTCTCTTCATATCGGTCGCAACCAAGGTTTGCAATCTCGGTTATTGGATTGGAATCAGTCTCTACAACGGTGCTCGTTTAGATGACATAACGTCTAAAAAAATAAAAAAATAAATAAAGAAAGAGAAGGGTATTTTCCATTCGTGCATGGGAGATTTTCCCATCGACTTCATGAAAATAGGGACAGGGGTATTGGCGTCATTCTAGATGGCCATTTTTGTCATTTCAGATTCCCATTTGACTGCAGCTAAGCTAGGTCGTGCATGATCATGCATAGAAACTTTGACCAAAACAAAAATGAAAAGTTGCGAGAAGAATATGATATGATCAAGGCTTATTTTGGTTATCAAGAAATAAATAGAATTAGAAAAATAAAATTTCAAAAAGTTGAATTAGGAGAGAGAGACACATAAACCAATCATTACATCATGATAAAATTATGTCTCTCCTCCAATTCAAAATTTTTTTTTTGAATTTATTTTATTTTATTTTTTGTTCATTTCTTGACAACCATACTGACCCTGATGTTTGGGGTGAGGAGAAAAAATTAGGCAAGTTTTTTCCTTTGGGTACTTACTCTAATAAATTTTGTTTTAGTGTGAAGGAGAACTCAAGAAAGAAGGATAAGCAAAGCGAGTGTGACAACCCCAAACCCGGTCTATATCAACGGTCCACATGATCTTTAAGTTCTAGGCAATAATGAATTGTAATAACATCCACACAACATAAGTGTAATCAAGAGTTAGCTAAACTAATATCATATTAAAATTCAAAGTTCAACCATCTATTTTTAATTTGTATATTTCAATACTTAAATTGTATGTCAATGATCATTTACAAGTCTGTCTGCATCTAGCAAAAATTATCAAATTTTCATTAATTCAATTCTAAGCCTACCACTCATTCATGTTGATTTGCCTCTAGCTTTCATTCTAAAATTGCACGACGATGGCCAATTGCAAGCCCATCCTTCTATCAATTGTCTATTTGTATTAATTCTATGGTTATCACTTAACTTTAATTGAGTATGCTTCAATTAATTAAGCAGATGATCCTTATTTATTTATTCATTTTTTTGGTTAGTGAAGTACTGTAGTTGTAGTGACTATATAGGAGTTATTTTGAGTCAAGAGAGCCAAAATTGAATATTAGAATCAGAACTGTTCTCGTTGACCATCGAACCGAATCAAACTGTAAAAAAAGTTGTGATTTTGATTTTATAGATTCTTTTCTTGATTCTGCACCAGATATGAACTGATAAAAATTTGAAAAACTAATGAATCTCTTCCTTACATTCATTTTTTTTTTTTTTTTTTTTAATTTCCTTATATACAAAAAAATGATGGCACCATACCTTATAAAATACAAAAAAATCACCCTCATTGAAATTCTTGTGCACCTCCTCATTGGCCCAGTCGTTAGTATAGAGACCACATGAATAGACAATGTCCTTTTTCCTATAAAACTAATTATATATCTACATATCATCTATATAAAACTAAATAGAAAAAAAAAACCAGCATTGTTGGATGAGTCGTTTGGATTGGCTACTCTGGGGCTGTCTGGAAAGCAATTACTTAAGGCACATTAGCCTTAATCATACTTTGAAATTCTCTTAGCTGGGCTTGGTAAAGAGGGAAAAGTTTTATGATCGTGTGGCCCCTATGCATAGACATAGAGGCACATGAAATTATCACTCTATTCCTATGAAATAAATTATCCCATTCATGTTGATGCATTTCTAGTGCAAAGAAACGCTACCAAACAGTGATCTCTTGCCCATTAAATTATTTCTAGATCTACCAGTCATCTATAAAAAGGAAAGTAAGAATAAACAGTGGCAATTCATAAATAATCTCTTGGATTCCAAGGTGAAAATACACTTAATGGAAAATCTAATCCGTATTGAGAGTTTCAAGAATCCCCAGCTTTTGCATCAACTAACAAAGAATTTGATCAATTGTTCTTACACCCACAAAGTATACATTACTATTTGTGAAAACGAAGGAGAGCTAATCTTCTCCTTCGCATTACAATCATAAGGCTATGTTTAGTCGCAAAGAGAATTTAAAGGGAAGGAAAGTAATTTTTAAATGGGAGAGGGATAGGTGTGCTGCCGAGGCAAGGTAAGTTAGCGGCCAGCACCAATGGAGGCACATGATGTGGTATCATTCAGGAAGAATATGATGATCATTTCAAAAAGGGGAAGAGAGAGATAAACACAGTGGGTGCTAGCATACCCAACCTTTTTCCTTTTTGAATTTAAAATAGAGACTTTTGTAATCATTATCACATGTGACTGTATAAACTATTTAAAATTTATCATATTTAGTAATAATGCATTTTACATGTAATATTTATTTTATATTTTATAGAAAAAAGTTTTGGATACAATGTAAAGTGAAACTAAATAAGCAAATGGAATGATTTGAAATTAGTGATATCGTCACAGATAATGATTACAAATTTTTTATTTTTTTTTAAATATTAAAATTTCACTTCCTTTCCCTTTGATTCCCTTTACAACCAAATGGAGCCTAAATGATTTATTCATCATTTTCTAGTTTTTAAGAGCCATCATCAGTAATCCTATTACACCTCCCAACAAATAGAAAGAGAAAAAGTATTCTGTCCATCTGTGCCCCCTATGCCGTGAAAATACTTAATGTGCATGGGAGCAACTAAATCTTTTCACACCTAGCGATGTCTGGGCGTAAGGAATGCGAGATAGGCAAAGTTCTTTCTCCAAAAAAAAAAAAAAAAAAAAAAAAAACTAATGCTACCCTTTCGTGCCTCTCTAATTTATTTGTTAGTTTGGGCAATAATTATTTGTCTAAGCCACAAAGAAATTTTGGCAGGCATGAAGTTGGTAAACAACAAAGGATGGAATAAAAATGAAGATTGGTTCTTAGAAAAGAGGTTACTTCATCTTATTCCACAATCCACAAAGGGTGCTTGGCCTCTATGTTTTGCTACTTTTCCACAAGTTAAGGACCTCTCAGGTTCTATAACCTTTTACCATAAAGAAGCAGCAAATTACCCAACTATGAATTATATACATACTATCTATAGCACTATCGGTGAATATGTGTAGGGTAAATAGTGCACTATGTACAATTGATGTATCTAATTATGCTCTCTAATATTAGTTTTTCTTTTCAATAAAAAAAAAAAATTATTTGTCTAAAGCCTTATCCAATGCCAAATATCCACTATAGGTCTAAAACTTTCAATTGGCTTCATTGAGGGTAATAGCTTACTATCCCATTCCCCTTGTTGATGACCGAAGAGAATAGTAAATAAGAGTAGAGACCCACAGTACATCTATTATGAATTTCTGACCACATTCTCCATATATAGGACCCCTTACCTTATCTCTTCTTCTCCTCAGTTCATAAACCCAACGACTCCTCCTCCAAATTCAGTTCCATTCATTTTCAAGAGCTGCAATGAAGTTGGTGGTTTTGTCCATTTGCACTACTACTGTCATTCTTCTCCTCTGGTGCAGCAGTTGCTTGAGCTTGGCGGCACAATATTCACCTTCATCAAGATCAAATGGAAAGAATGATAGGCTAGCTTTGCTGGCCTTCAAGGCTCAGATAATTGATCCTTTTCAAGTTTTGAGCTCCTGGAATGACTCCATTCCCTATTGCGAGTGGCAAGGCATTACATGTAGCGGTCGCCTGCATCCAAATAGGGTCAGAGTGTTGGATTTACATTCTAGTGGGTTGGTGGGATCCATAGCACAAGAAATAGGAAACCTCAGCTTCCTTCAAGAGATTTCACTCCAAAACAATAGCTTCCATGGTGTAATCCCTAGTGAAGTAAGCTTTCTATCCCAACTTGGTGTTTTGGTCCTAGACAACAATTCTTTTGAGGGGGAAATCCCATCCAACATCTCACGTTGCTCTAACCTTATGACACTCAGTTTAGATCACAACTATATTGTGGGAAAAATTCCAGTAGAACTGAGTACCTTGTCAAATCTTCAATACCTTTCTTTGGTTGGAAACAGATTGACAGGACAGATCCCACCTTCCATTGGGAATCTTTCATCCCTTCAAATCCTTATTCTGCGGTTCAATGGTTTGACTGGAAGTATTCCAGATACCATTGGTGGAATGACAAATTTAACCAATCTTGCACTTGGTGTAAACAATTTGTCTGGTATTATCCCTCCCTCTATATTTAATCTTTCCTCACTCCAAATGTTAGACATGGGAGAAAATCAGCTTCAAGGGAGTCTTCCACCAAATTTAGGGTTCAATCTTCCTGATCTATGGTGGCTTTCAATTTCAAGAAATCAATTTCATGGACAAATTCCAATTTCTGTATCCAATATGTCAAAACTTGAACAACTTTATGCTGTCCAATGCAATCTTACTGGGAAAGTAGCTATACATTTTGGAGGCTTATCAAAACTCAGTAGGCTTTCATTGGCTTCCAATCATTTCACAAGTGGAGAGGCTGATGGCCTGAGCTTTATTGACACATTGACCAACTGTACTGATTTAACCCATTTGTATCTTGACAATAGTCATTTTGGTTGTGTGCTTCCCAACTCCATAGCAAACTTGTCAACCAAACTCACTGTGCTTAGACTTGAAAAAAATCAATTATCTGGAAACATTCCAATAGGGATAGGAAACCTTGTAAGCCTACAAGATTTACGCCTATCTGATAACTTACTAGAAGGAAGTATTCCAACTTCAATTGAGAGACTTCAAAGGCTAAATGGACTTCATTTAGATGGAAACATATTCACAGGTCCAATCCCCACTTCTCTTGGAGACTTGTCAGGATTGGTTGAGCTCTACTTAGACAATAATCATTTGCATGGAAAAATACCTCCAAGTCTTGGAAAATGCAACAATTTGTTACGCTTGGACCTTTCAAATAATGGTTTCAATGGTATCATCCCCAAAGAGATATTTGGGGTTTCCACATTAATAGAGTTAAACTTGGGTGGAAATTATTTGATTGGTTCTCTACCTTTGGAGGTGGGTGGATTGACAAATCTTGTAACCTTAGAGGTTTCTAAGAACATGTTGTCTGGTGAAATCCCTAACATCCTTAGTGCTTGTACAAGCCTAACACACATTTTTATGGAGGGGAACTTATTTCAAGGATCAATATCATTGTCTCTGAGTTCTCTAAAAAGCCTTCAAGATTTAGATCTTTCACACAATAACTTCTCCGGTTTTATCCCAAAATATTTGGGAACATTTCAGTTCTTACATAATTTAAATTTGTCATATAATCATTTGGAGGGTGAGGTACCAACTGAAGGAGTTTTTAGATATTTGAGTCAAATTTCAGTCACTGGAAACAATGAGCTTTGTGGAGGTATACCAGAACTTCATTTGTCTGCCTGCTATACTCAAAAGTCAAAAGATTTCAAGCTGATAGTCATCATATGTGGTTGTGGGGCCTCTCTATGTTTGATTTTTATGATACTTTTTTTCATTATTTACCGGAGAAGAAAAGAAAGGAAAGAACCCATAACATTTTTGATAGAAGGTCATCATTTTATGATCTCTTATGCCCAACTCCTTAAAGCTACCAATGGATTCTCCTCAGCAAATTTGATTGGAGTGGGAAGTTTTGGTTCTGTGTACCAAGGTGTTCTCAATGATGGGGAAATAATTGTTGCAGTAAAGGTCCTCAACATTGACCAAAGAGGTGCTTCCAAGAGTTTCATGGCCGAATGTGAAGCCCTTAGAAACATCCGGCATCGTAGCCTTGTCAAAATCTTAACATCTTGCTCAAGTGTAGATTTTGAAGGAAATGAGTTTATGGCATTAGTATATGAGTTCATGCATGGTGGAAATCTAGAGAGATGGTTACATCCGCATGCAAGTGGCGTGCAATATGGACAAAAGCATTTAAACCTTGTTCAAAGATTGAATATTTCCATTGATATTGCAGCAGCTTTGGATTATCTCCACCATCAATGTCATATGCAAATTATTCATTGTGATCTAAAGCCAAGCAATATTCTTCTTGATGATGATTTATCTGCACATTTGGGTGACTTCGGGATATCAAGGATTCTTTCAAAAGCCACAGGTAGATCTCAAAATCAAATTAGCTCTATCGGATTCAAGGGTTCTATTGGATACATTCCACCAGGTAATATACCTCTTTTATTGATCCAGTATGATTTATTTATTTTTTCTCTTTTTTAAAAAAATTGTGATTGAGCAAATCTTAGTATGATAATCTAATTATTTCCCTCACCTACTTCACCAAAGACCTTAAATTCTAATTAGTATTTTCATATCCAATTTGTGCATCTTTGACCACTTTTTGAAGAAGAGAAAATTTAATCTATCAAACCATTTAAAAGTTGTGAGAGAAGAATAACTATAAGGTATGTATGCTTAGATGATATGTTGAGTTTCTTTACATATGTATCAAAGTTTTAATTCCATCTTTTAGTACTGTAATCATATCATACATTGAATGCCATAGGCTATAAACTGTGATTTCAAATGATGCATTTAGTTTCTATGGGGGTTGGTAGCTTTTCCTATACATAGATTAATGTAGTCAGATGTCACATTAAATTTGTGCAATCAAATTACTTCGATAACATGCCATTAGATTATCTATTTGATTTAGATCCAAAACTATAGACCCTAGAGAAGCATATGTTCTTTGCATACTCACTACAAGAAAGAATTTGAAAATAACTTAACCTCTCTTTAGATGCAAATTGTGATGCTAGATACGCACCTCAGCCAAACTCAAGACCTAAATAACATGCTCTACGGGATTATTTGTCTATTTCCGTGCCTTGTCATTCTTCTAATTTAGAGCAATAGACTTTGCTTCTATTCTCCTTAGTTATAAAAGTACTAATCTAAGATGCATAAATTCCAGAGTATGGTGCAGGTGCGGATGTTTCAACTCATGGTGATGTATACAGTTATGGAATTCTACTGTTAGAGATGTTTACAGGGAAGCGACCTACAGATGAAATATTTAAGGATAACCTTTATCTTCATGGCTGGGCTGAGATGGCTTTGCATGATGGAATGATTGCTATTGTCGACCCATCCCTTCTCCCCATGGAAGAAAATGAAATAGAATTAGAAACAACCAACATCATTGGAAGTCAGCGATGCATGAAGGATAGAGTGCGAGAATGTCTTAATTCAGTTATTAGAATTGGGGTTACTTGCTCAACTAAATCACCATGGGATCGAATGAACATGAATGATGTGGTCAAAGAGCTACATTTGATTAGGGACATTTACCTTGGAGGTGAACCATAGTAAGGGCTATGAAACTTCGTAAGTATCCATTTCCTTAAAAAAAAAAGAAATATTAGTTTCCGCTACTTTTCGATGAAGATGAAACTTTTTGCTTGTGTATGAACTAACTACCCTTTTGAATTTATTAATTTGAATAATGAAAAGGGTTATGGCATTTTTCTTTTACAGGTGTTTGGGAGGGGTGGAGCAAGCCATATTGCCTTTTGTTCACTGATTTTCTTGATGAGGCTTTTGTAACTTTGCTGGCCTAAAGTTATTTTGGTTAATAATATCCTCACTTTTTTTTTTTCACTAAAAATTCATTGGATTAAGAAGAAAGAAAGAATGTATAGAAAAATAAAAAACTAGCACCACCAACATACAAAAATAGACTAAGAAAAAAACAGACCAACCCAACCTTTGGCATTGCCATTTGCAGGAGAAGGCCCCCTTAAAACTTAGTCTAATGCAAATCCAAAAAGTTCAGAAATCGAAATCAATGGGAACGGAAAAGCAGGATTCAAGGAGAACTAATGGGATGGGTAGTCTGCCAAGTTTTCATTTTGTTAGTAATAAATTCCATGGCTTCTGAGCAAGATGTAGGTCAGAAATCAAAATAGTAACAAATTGTTATCAACATAAAGATGTATGTTTCGTCAATTTATAATCTAGGTGAAGTTGAGTCTTCTTTTCTATACCCCCCCTTTCTTTTTCTAAATAGGCATAAAATCCTTTGAAAGCACATTTATTTTATTTAATATATATATATATATCTATATCTAAGGACATTTTGATCAATGACTTCCAAGAAGGGGAATTGACTAAAATGCTCACTTGATGCCTTTTTCCCTCCCTTGGAATGTAGCCCCTAGAACATGCACTCCTGAAGATCTCAGCTTCTCTAAACAAGGTTATTTTCTTTGTTTAAGAATAAGATAAGAGTGTTTATCAAGGTTACTACTAATAAGAATAAAAAAATCCATATATGAATGCTAGATTAATTGGCACAAAATTTGGTGCAAAGTTAGGGTCGCCCTGCCTAAGAATAACTTTATTTTAAAGCCATAAGATAGAGATTAAAGCTGGAAAGAAGTGCTATGAATGATGGTGCTTATCCTCGGTACAACCCAATAAATTTGGCACGTGCCCAATCTAGAGAAAATAGTATTTTGCAACAACTTCTTCGAAAACACTTTTAGTTTATGCAAGGGGGGTGGGGGAAAGAAGTCACATGATGACATTACAAATTTCTTAATCCGAAGAAGTCCTTCCTATAGCAAGAAGAATTTAAACAATTCCGATCTTATAGCACCAATCGAAACCGAAATATTGTTAATGTTCTTCTTTAGAGCTTGCTCCAATCATTTTCTTATGGCAATGACCTCTGCATTTTTATCATATAAGGAACTTGTTTCCTCTTCTCCTACTACTAAAAGAAGGCGCTTATTAGAATTTCAACAAATAAAACCATATGATTTGATGGCTTGAGAGGAATTGTAGAAGATTTCATGGCAAGGCCAAGTCCAATCCTGAAAAGCACTATCAGTGGAGGATTGAGCAATATCACGGTTCTCTGACATTACTTGCTTTTCCAACTCATGGAATAAAATTACAGAGCTGACATATATGGAGGAGTCTGAATTGGGAATTAGATTGCATTTATCACATGTGATATATATATATATATATATATAGAGAGAGAGAGAGAGAGAGAGAGAGAGTTTCACGTAAAGAAGGTGAGCAATATTGTGTTTCGATGTAGAGACTGATGTTCCCGGGTTGACAGAACAAATCCAATACAAATTGAACCAATAAAAAATGTGTCTTGAAAGTGAACCTTTCAATATATACTTCATCACCACACAGTTGCCGATAATGAGAACAACTGATCTATTTTCCCAACAGATACCAAGCTGAGTAAGGAAACTAGATCACGAGTTATGTTTCCATGTAGAGACCAAGCTGAGTAAGGAAACCAAATTGGTCATGATGGAGGATCCAGATTAGGTTGGTCAATACACACCCACAAGTTCTAGGTGGAGGGGACCGACCCTTCAACTTATTTGGCAGGAATTGGAAGCGAGCTACCGAGAGAGCCTTTGTAGGAGCATCAGTGAGTCGATATGTGGGAAAATAAACTGAATGATGAGTTGGCGGTGGCAACACGCTCACACACACGCAGAAAAAATGAAAATTGATCTCAATGTGCTTGTTGTGAGCGTAGACCACCATATTTTCCAAAAAATAGGTGGTGCTAATATTATCAGACCATAAAATTTGGGGGGGGGGGACATAATAAAGATTCCAACCAAATAAGTTCAGACGAGGTATCGGCAAGAGACTTGTACTCAACTTCAATGGAAGAACAAGCTACAATTTTCTGCTTTTTGGAGGACAAGAGATCAAATTAGGTCCACGAAAATGGAAAAGCCGCCAGTGAAGTGATGATCAATGGTATTGCCTACCCAATCCGCATCAGAGAACGCCTGCACAGAGGTAGTGGAGGAGTGCTTAACCAGAAGGCCATGACTGCTGCTCTGCTTTAGGTAATGGAGAATCCTTTTGACAAGACTCCAGTGATCCTCAGTAAGGTCATGTATGTGCTAACATGCCCTATTGACTGTGAATGCAACATATCAAGGCATGTGAGGGTGACATACTACAATACTCCAACAATGGAGTGATACTTGCTGGGGTCAGACATAGGTGCACCCCCTGAAGGCGATACTGAAGGGTTGGTGGCCATTGATTGGGGTATGGACTGGCTTGCAATCATCCATATCTGCTCAATGAAGGAGATCTTTTATATACCGTGTTTGGGATAGAAGAAGACCCTTTGGATGGGGGAGTCACTTCAATCTCCAAGAAAAAAATGCATGGGATGAAAGTCCTTAATGAGGACGAAGTCCATATCATGATCGATTTATGTGTCTATCTCTTTCCTTAAATTCAAATTTTTTTGATTTTTTATATTCTTTTCATTTCTTGATGACCAAACTAACCCTTAGATTGGGGTGAGAATAAAAATTTAGGCAAATTTTTTTCTTTGGGTACTTATTGTTAGACTGTCTAGGGTTTTACAGCGAACCTTAATCGGTTCCCATACAGACAACTAGAATACGATGTCGAATAAAAACATGAAGAATCAATGTGTACTTTGCACCTAGTATGCTAAAGACGAAATCGATACAATTCCTCTCAGTTCTTTTCTCTTGATTATGGATCTTCTATAGCCTCTTAGGCCTCCTTGAGTTCTCTCACTTTTGTGGTAAAGTGGAAAAGTATGAATGATGGCTGTAGGGACTGAAAACCTAGTATATATAATACTGTCCTGACCTAAAACCCTAAACTACAATGGTTTAGGCTAGTTTATCCCTAAACTTGAGAGTGAATTGAACTAGTTCATGTAACTTGACTCTCACCCATTTAATCAATCCGAATAATTAATTAAGACCATAATCCTAATAATCTCATTTTTTTTTTTGCTAAAAATTTATTGTATTAATAGAAGAGGAAAAAAGAATATACAAAAGCATTATCACATTTGGAATCTGAAAATTTCTACTCCACCTTCGGCATTGTCATCAGCAGAGAAGAACTCACAAAAGAATCCAAATAAAAAAAAATTGGAAATAAATAGAATACATTAAAAGAAGCGGTATCTAGGCCGAGATTGACAATCCACTTCCAACTATAGCAATCAGCACAGGCCAGGATTGGATAGGAGAAGAAACTTTGAATTTTGTAGCTGTTTTTGCCAAGAAATCAGCCACAGGATTTGCTTCACGCATACAGTGAGTAATTTTCCTAATAGTCTCCCACTTAGACTATATTAATTATAAAGATGTTTTTTAAATTAGTGTGGTCATAGAATCTCATTACATTAATCACTTTACTGTGATTCAGTTGAAAAATTCACTCATATCGAACAACAACAGAAGATACGCCTCCATATACGACATATAACTTTCTGTAATTATAAATATAAGCAAATTTATAAACACAAATCTCTATGGGATATTAACATGGAAATAACGACATATCCTCAAATCACACTGTTATCATTCCATGTAGGTCCTTAATTATGATACTAACCTTTACTGTGGCAAACCGCCTTTGATCTGAGGTTAATATCTAATTGTGACTTCCACCTATAAGTTGTGGTAAACATTGCGTATGAACTGTGACAACTACTACGTTTAAACTGTGGCAAAAACGGCCTATAAATTGTGACAAGTACAACCTTTAAATTGTGCCCCATGAAAATAATGACATCTCCTTGAATGACACTATTGTCATTCCATATAGGTCATTAACTGTGATATTAGTCTTTACTGTGGCAAACTGCCTTTGATCTGGAGTTAATATCTATTGTGGCTTTTTGCTTATATGTTGTGGCAAACATTGCTCGTGAACTATGACAAGTTTTTTTTTTTCTTGGTAGAAAGAACTGGGGCAAGTACTGCCTTAACTGTAGCAAAAACTACCTATAATTGTGACAAGTACTATCTTTAAACTCTTGCCCCAAAACATATAGGCTAAAGTTTCAAATATAAATAAATAGTCAACAAAAAGCAAAGCTCCCACTAACCAAGCATATCAAAAGACTAAATATAAATGTCTGAACTTAAAGAAATAAATCTTCACTGCTCTAATGGCTTCAACTTCTACTCTCTCTCCTTTGCTAATTTGTGTCTCTGAGAGGACTAGGTTTAGGATCCTTAAGTGCTAAATTTAAGTTAAGAATACCCAAATGCAATTCCAATCCCTCCACCTATTTTTGATAGTTGACACTAGTAAGAATTGGGATAGAAGACAAATAATTCGAGGGAATGGTCATCCTGCTAGGGCAATAATAACAACACAATACATATGCCAAATTTTAAAATACAAATCACAATATTAAGTGTGTAATATCATCAAAATAACTAAAACTATATCTCCATCCTTTGGGACAAGAATTCACTGATCCTCTTATTTCCTTATCTTAACTGTGAAAATAACACTAACTTTCCAAAATTTAATTACCTTTGGGCAAAAGAACCCCTAAGTCAATATCCTTTCATAACAGATGAATATTTATCTATAAACCTTGATGACATCACATTTGAAAAAATGTCATCTTTACTGTCAAGAAATACACAATTTTTTTTTCCGCTAAAGATCAGGAATTTTATTGAAGACAAGAGAAAAAATACAGCTCAAAAAAAAATTTATAGGCCCCCACCTTCGGCATGGCCATCAATAGGGGAGAATAAATTGAAAAAAGATATAAACATTAGATAAATCGAAATCTAGGTCTCGATTTTGCATCGTGGGTAATCTCCGACCGAATGTGAGATGGCAAAAATATATTAACATCTGAATACCTTGATTTTGCTACCGCCTTTGCAAAAAAATCTGCTACGCAATTAGCTTCTTGAAAACAGTGAGTTATCTTCCAGCTAACGGAATTCATACAATCCTTTATAGACAACCAATCCTGAAAAACAAACTAAGGAATTGATTTGGATTGAAGTGCTACCACCACTGTTGCTGAATCCGTTTCAATCCTTCACAATTTAAATGTTCACAAACTTTGATAAAATAACCCTTGGGAAAATATCACATTTATTGGGGAGGTAGACACAATCAAATTGAATGTACTACTTTGGTGGATTTCTCTCAATTCTATCATGTTTTTCACATTGGAGATGTATCTATATATACATAAACATACATTTATAAGTGTCACTAGAACAACAGAAATTATACAAGAGTTATAATCATAACTACATTCCTATCATTTGGGATAAAAATGCACTGGTCCTCTTGCAAATCTATATTTATCATTAAAAGAATAATAACTTTTGAATTCCTGTCACCTTTGGGTTAAAGAACCCCTAAGTTACTATAATTTTCATTAACTTGGGTGACATCACCTTTGGGTAAAGGTCATCAACTTATTATGTTGGGGAAAACATGGAAGAATAAAATGTGCCACTTTGGTGGATTCCACCCACCCTTTTATGGTTTCCTGGAAATAAACTTTGCGGCCAAATATGTGTAAAAGCTTATGCCCAGTTTAATTTCAACAGATTTATTCATCATAAGGTGTTCCAAATATGACATGCAAGCAAATAATACCATTAATTTTTTACATACGTTAGTCATAAATAACTTTTGAATATCATAGTAATGATAAACTAATGCGAAAACATGCATAAACAAAAATACAATTTTGAAGCCGTTATAAAACAAAGATAAAACACTACAATTGTTCCAAAATAGTTATGAAACTGTTGGCGCCACAAGGGCAATTCGTGCGTAGGAGAGAATCGTGGGCTGACTGTAAGATTCAAAGAGTCCGTTTTCCATAGAAACATGGTGCCAACATGTGAGGTTAGTTGGAAGTGTGTGCGTAAAAGGCTATGGTCATGGGGATAGGTGTCATGAGCACATTGGGGCCTAGCTTAGTGGGAGTAGTGGGCTGGTGGCACACATGGAGAAACGGATAATCAACAAGCTATATAAAGGAGAACAAGTAGGCCAAAAAAGAGACAATCAACCAATCATACAGCAACCCAACAACAATGCAACTCTTTTATTCTTTTACATGTCATTTTCTAGAATTATAATTAGAATAAGACTCTTTGTTTTACCTCAGATTTCTTTCACAATGTCCAACTATTGGACTCTAATGCCTTGTATTCAGAACTCCTTTGGAAAAATATACTATTGTTTAATTCCCTTGTCCATTGGTGGTTTCTGATTGTCAAAGTCCCTGGAGCGATCGGTGCAAGAAGAGAGAGAGCCCAAATTGTTTGATCGAAGTCAGGTTTATTAGTGAATCTGATCAAGAAGGATTCTGGCACATCCAAGCAACCTTCAATATGGTCAGTTGGTCGTAATGTACTAGAGAAGAATTTCGTGGCAATAGGAATAAAAAATCTGGGTCTCATTTTCTTGTATTGAAGCAACCTAGAATATTGAACTTCCTCCCATTGGTTTGATCAGTCAAATATTAATCAATAACATCCCAAGTACATGATAAACATTATGATGACTAATAATATTTTATTATTCACAAGACCTTGAGACTAAGGTTCTAAAACTCGAGAATGGTCATGGGATTGATCAAGGCTGATACCGTTCTGATACCGATTGATACTGACCATTTCATTCCTTTTTTTTTTTTTTTAAAT
>NW_024868447.1:103833-105657 GCF_013358625.1 Macadamia integrifolia
TTTTTTTTTTTTTGATGAAACATAAAAAGACTTATATTGACATGGTTAGAATTTGAATAAAGCAATTGCAAACTTTTGCCATTAAAGGGCAGAGTTTTCTGTCCGAGATCAGCCTTGTGTTCTATAGACATAAGGGGTAGGGATGTCAATTGGGCTGTTTCGGTTCAAGAATGTATGAGTCCGAAACCCAATCATTAAAAAATTTTGGTTTTTGGTCGGTTTCAGTTTCGATTTGGTTTGGTTTCGGTTTAATTCGGTTTTTTAGTATTGGGTTACTAACGGTTTGGTTTGGGTGTAACTCTTTTCACATATTCACAAAATAAAAATAAACCAAATGCATTCATCTATGATCGGATATGATGATCCAAACAAACATTAAAAAAGAGACACAAAAGGCCGACAGATTGACATTAATTGATGAGAGCTTTAGAAGCGCTCCCCTTCTTTTCAAAGAAACTGGTAGAAAGACATACTATAGAGAAGAAGAAGAAGAAGCACAGCCGCACAATTCCAAAATTTTCAGCCGCTAAAGTGGACTTGGACTCTTGATCTTGTCTTGGAGAATGAAATATATTAATTCATTAATTATTGAGTGACAAACGGCTGCAACTCCAAAGAGAAGGATATATAGTATAGGACTATGGTGTCAAATAGGGTTTCAATTTTCAACCAATTATCGGGTTGATCGGTTGGTCCCATCGGGTGCCCATCGGGTTAACACGAACCAAACCGAAACCGATAACTTCTAATACCCCTGATCCGAAACCAATCCAATAAGCCCTCGGTTTGGCTCTGTCTGGATTTTTTCGGTCGGTTTTGATCAGTCTTATCGGTTCGGGTTCACTTTTGACACCCCTAATAAGGGGCATGCAATGACCATTGTGCCCCTGCATCCCTTGTATCTCTGAGTGAAGGGGACACTATCGTATAGAAAACACTTGCCCTAAATTAAGGCACCGTTTGATAATGTGCCTGTTGTTTCTGTGTCTAGAAACAACAGAAACGGATTTTCACCTTTCCGGAAACAAAAACGGATTTTTTGATGTTTGATAAACTTGTTTCTCAAAAAGTTTTTTTGCAGATATAATGCCACTAAAAAATCCAATAGTATCATCAGATGTCCAAAAGGGAGAGAGGTGTTCGATTGCCTCGTTTTAGGTTTAAATAGTTGAGAGATTTATCGGGTACAACAACCTTGTTTCGTCAAAGTCGTTTCTAAAATTGTAAATAGGCATAAATTTTGATTTATGTTTCTAAAAATGGGTGAATCAGAACAACTTTATCAGACACTTTTTATGCTGTTTCTCCGTTTCTGGGAACAAGAAAAAGTAAAAACGGTAGAAATAGAATGTTGTCAAACAGTGCCTAAACGGAGGAAATGATAAACTTTGTGGGGGAATTGCAATTTTAAAGCTGCCTACATGCACAAACCATGTATTGAAGGAAGGAGAAACATCCAATGTTGTTAGAATACTTCTAGCGATAATCGGTGTGGTTCTTGGTTTTCTTTTGATATCTTCATTTCTTACTCTTTTTTGGATAAGAAGATCAAAAGGTAAACCTCCATCCACGCCATTAATCAATGGCCGATTCTTAAAGCTTTCTTACAAAGAGCTCTTCCAAGCTACTGGAGGATTCTCTTCAGCTAATTTCATAGGTTCCGATTGTTTTGGCTCTGTCTATAAAGGGATTATCGACCAAGATCAAACCATTGTTGCAGTCAAGGTACTCAACCTTCAAAATTCAAGAGTTTACAAGAGCTTTATGATTGAATGCAATGCATTAAGAACCATTCGCCATCGAAATATTGTCAAGATTTTAACT
>NW_024868447.1:107875-161754 GCF_013358625.1 Macadamia integrifolia
TTTTTTTGCTTATTTTCTTTCCTTTTTTTTTTTTTCTAATTTATTTCTCTTCTTTTTCTCCCTCCAAGGGACGATTTTCTTTTTGCTTTGTGTGATTTGAACAATATTTTGGTGATGATGTGGAGGAGAGAGAAGAAACCCTTCCACGATTTTTTTTGCTTATAATTGGATGTGAAAATCCCCTCCATGCCCTTAGTGCTTTAAGTGAGTGAAAAATAGGAAATCTTCAACAAAATCTTCTAAAAAAAATAACCATGAGATTCGAACTTGAGAGCTCTTGGTGAGCAAGGGAATTTTGCACACTATAGCTCACCAACTACACTAGGTAGTTGTTGTTACCAAAAACGAATCTTCAATCACTTAAGGATATGGTCCATCGATCCTTGTTGGCATTTAAAATATTCCTTGTACCTCTGAGACAATTGCAAATGGGCTGGTTCTGCATCTTAGTTCAGTTCTAATCCATTATTCTTTTATTCTTTTTCTGGCCTAAAAGAATAATCATTTGTATGGGTGACCAAACGAATGTGTACTTTTAATTGAACACGTCCATCTTGCTCAGAATTTCGTCCTCTTCGCAACCATGAAAAGAAATAGGACCTCTTTATGTGTAAAATTGAAGATATAGCGCCTGATAGTCCTTAAGGCCTTGAAAATATAAAACCTACAAAAAGAGAGTAAAATCCAAGGTAGCTCCATTCTAAATATGTAAAATGCATGCTTTACTACCCTAGATTTCACACATAAATGTGCTCATCACACATAAATGTGCTCATCACACATTCATTGTTTGAGATATTAAATTATGTCAAAAGGTTTTGTGCACAACCATGCATGGTCATGCACAAAACCATTGGATGTGGACAAAAGTCCTATCAAAATACCAAAACCACCCCTATTTGACAAATTGTCTATTGAAGGAATCTCCCTTTCTTGAATCCTCTTCCTCATAAGTTATCTATACTTTAGGAAGGGTCCAAAGATACTTTAATATGTATATGAAAATACTATTAATGCCTTAAGATTTGTAGTGGAGTAAATGAGACAAATAATGGAATCATCTTGCCAATTTATGAAAGAATAGAAAAAAAAAATCATATTAGATAACAAAAGTGGTATATTACCTAGTGCAGTGTGTCCGATAGATCCTTTTATTCTGATTGAGCTAGTTTGATTTGATGATCTACCAGTGGCTTTTGAAAGAATTCTTGATATCCCAAAGTCACCCAAATGTGCAGTCAAATCCTCATCAAGAAGAATATTGCTTGGCTTTAAATCACAATGAAAAATCTGCATATGACAATGGTGGTGAAGATAATCCAGAGCTGTCGCTATATCAATGGTAATATTCAGTCTTTGAATAAGGTTTAAATGCCTTTGTTCATCTTGTTAACAATTTGGATGTGGATGTAACCACCCCTCCAAATTGCCACTAGGCATGAACTCATATACTAAAACCATAAAATCATTTCCTTCAAAATCTACACTTGGGCAAGATGTTAAGATTTAAACAAGATTACGATGTCGGATATTTCTAAGGGCATCACATTTGGCCATGAAACTCTTAGAAGCGCCTCTTTGTTCAATGTTGAAGACCTTGACTGCAACAATTGTTTCCCCATGATTGAGAACACCTTTATAAACAGAACAAAAACTCCCCATTCCAATCAAATTTGATGATGAGAATCCATCAGTAGCTTTAAGAAGTTGAGCATAAGAGATTTTAAAATGACGACCCTCAATCAAAAATGTTGTGGGTCCTCTGGTAGATAATGAAGAATAATATTATAAAAATCAAACATAGAGAGGCCCCACAACCACATATAGTGATTATCAGCTTGAAAACACGAGGCTTGCCATTGTCTTTTGACTTTTTTGTCTGTCATACTGGAAAATGAAGTTCTGATATACCTCCACAGAGTTTATTGTTTCCAATGAGTGAAATTGCACTCGAGTTTCCAAAGACTCCTTCTACTGGTACCTCACCCTCTCAGTGATTAAATGATAAATTTAAATTTTGTAAACTCTAAAATGTTCCCAAATATATTGGGATAAAACCAGAGAAGTTGTTGCGAGAAAGATCTAAATCTACAAGACCTCTCAAAGAACTCAAAGCCAATGGTATAGGTCCTTGAAATAAGTTACCCTCCATAAAAAGGTGCTCTAGGGTTATACAAGCACCAAGCCTACTAGGGATTTCACCAGACAACTTGTTCTCAGAAACTTCCAAGATTCCAAGATTGATCAATCGACCCACTTCCAAAGGTAGAAAACGAAAGAAATAATTTCTACTCAAGTTTAGCTCTATTAGCATGGAAAGATCAAATATCTCTTTGGGGATGATACCATTGAAACTATTTCCAGAAAGCCCCAAGCGTAACAATTTTGTGCAATTTTCAAGACTTGAAGGTATTTGCCCTTGCAAATGGTTATTGTCCAAATAGAGCTCACTCAATATTGTCAGTTTCCAAGAGAAGAAGGGATTGGCCCTGTGAATCCGTTCCCAGCTAAATAAAGTCGATCTAGCATTTGAAGTTTCCCCACTAAAGTTGGAATACTTCCTTCTAGTAAGTTATCAGTCAGGCTTAAAATAGTTAAGTTCACAAGGTTCCCTATCCCTGGAGAGATCTTTCCATATATTTTGTTGTGTCTAAGTGAAAGCTCTCTGAGTTGGGTCGACAAGTTTGCTATGGAGTTAGGTAGAACACCACCAAACCGATTAACTGCAAGCCACAAACATATTAAACTACTACAATTGGTCAGTATATTAATGAAACTCAGGTCATTTGCCTCTCCACTTCCTAAATGATTGAAGACCAATGAAAGCACAGTGAGTTTTGATCTGCCTCCAAAATGAATAGCTACTTTCCCAGTAAAGTTGTTTCTGTGAGCATATAGTTGCTCGAGTTTCGACAGATTGGATATTGAAATTGGAATTGGTCCATGAAATTGGTTTTCTCCAATAGAAAACTTCCATATATTACAAAGACTGAAGTCTAAATTTGGTGGAAGACTCCCTTGAAGTTGGTTTTCTTGAACAACAGTGAGGAAATATTATATATAGGAGGGATAGTACTAGACAACTTATTTACACCAAGCAAGAGAATCATTAATCTTGTCATTTGGCTATAGGAATCTGGAATAGAGAGAGAGAGGAAAATGGATTTAGGAGAGAGAAACACTGAGGCGGAGATGACTCTAGCTTTGGGCGGCGATCACACTACTCATGGTGGTCAACCCCCGAATCATGGAAAACAAAAACACATCACGGATTTTTGGAGCTCTACTCACTCCTTCCAGGTGCCCCTAATCCCTGCTGCGGACCCTGCTATTGGAAAAACAGCCACCCTTGAGGCCTCGGAGGCTAAGGAGGACAACCAATATGTGGAATAGATGACAACTGCAAACGATAGAGAAGGAGTTAGAAGACCCTCTTATGCTACGATTGCCCGTCGTGCCTTGCCAAACGTCAAGGATTTTCCTGAGCCTATCTATGCTGGCTCCCTTAATAAAGTGCTATCTATGGCTAAGGTCTTAGGTAGACCCATGGTGATTGATCAACACACGATGACTGGCTCGATGGGAAACTACGCTTGAGTTCTCGTGGAGATTGACGTAAAATGTAGCCACCTTGAGGAAATTCAGGTGGAGAGGAAGCAGCCAGGCAAGGATATTTTGTTTTGGTTCACGTAGTGCATTACATGTGAAGATGAAATAAAGAGATGTAATTTTTGCAAGAAGTTGGGACACTCTACTATCGAAGGCAAAATCAAAATGCGGGTTGCACGGAGGAATGAAGAGTTGAGAGAAGAGGAAGGTTATAGTGAGGAAGGCCATAGCAGATCGAAAAACCTAAGAGAGGGAGTGGCTGAGGAGACCGGCGATCATAGCAGCGGCAGAAACTTACCAATGGAAAGAGAGAGATCCAATCCTCTTTTTATGGAAACGTACCATATAGATCGTGATTTGCAGTTGAGGGAGGATTCGTTGACTGAATTAAATGGGAATGGCGACAAAACAGGTCTTGGTCAATTGGAAATTTTACTCCCCATAGATCACGTCCAAGGAAATTTGAATTTTCAAAACACTATAGATAACCCGCTGGGTAAGAATTGTCATGGGTCAGACCCATCGGGCCATGACAATTCCTTGTCCTAGAGTGATTCTGAGCACAGGGAGGAATCCTCCGAGGGTGATGCAGAGACTGATACCCAAGGGGTAATAGTTATTGCAGATAGCATGCTGCTTCCTCGTACACTTCACCCACGTAAAAACCGAACAGCATATGTTGTTTCTTGTGGAGGTCTCAGGCTTACTAGAGCAGGCAAAGATGGACTAGGAAAAGAATGGGGCAGCCATGACCACATCATCTCAGAAGTTTCTAAAACTTAGATAATGGGTGGTAGGGTGGTTATACAACACCAAGAGGTCGCACAATTGACCAAGCCATCTATCAGGTAGAGGTAGATAAAAGGAGGAAGGAGAAAGGTGTCGCAGAAATGGGGCAGACCTCAATGTCTGACCGTCAAGCTGCCTCCAAAAAGTGACTTTATGAAAATCCTCTTAATGCAAGCTACTGCAGAGTGGATAGAAGAACGCTATGGTTGGACTTAATGCATGATTCCCCTCAGTCCCCCACCCCCTGGGCGATTATAGGAGACTTTAATGCGACCCTATACTCTTATGAAAATTGTGGTCCTAGAAGCTTCAGTTTGGGCTCAGTTGCAGAGTATGGGGCCATGGTAGATGCATGTTCTATGTCTCAGGTACCATCAACAGGCAGAAAATTTACCTGGTCCAATAATTGGCAGAGGGAGAATGTATGTGCTGTTTTGGACAGAAGCTTCTGCAATGAAGAATGGATCACTTGCTTTCAAGACTGCTCTCAACTAGTCCTTTCACAGATAGCATCTGACCACACTCCTTTGGTGTGGATCTCCAATACCAGCCAGCGTCCTCATAATTTCCCCTTCCGATTCCACCAGTTTTGGATGGATCACGTTGACTTTGAGTAGGTTGTGGTGGAGTCCTGGGCGGAATGGGTCTTAGGCTCGCCGATCCTTTCTCTTATGTTGAAGCTAAAGAGCCTCAAAGGAGTCCTTAGATGTTGGGCTAAATTTGCATTCCCAAATTTTGAACGAGCTCTGGAGGAGGTGAAACAACAGTTAGTTCAGGTGCAGGATCAAATTGATTGCAATGGGATGAATGACCAGCTGTTTGCGCTTGAGGTAGATGCTAAAATGAGTCTAGCCAAGGCTCTAGAAAATCATGAGAAGCTATGGGCTAAGAAGGCGAGAATTAGGTGGATGAAATATGGAGATAGAAATTCGAAATTCTTCCATTTATCTGCAAAAATGAGAAGAAATAGAAATACAATCAGAGCTTTAAAGAAGAATGACAGGTCCTATGTGGAAGAGCAACCTCAGTTGGGGGAATATATTGTTGATTTTTATGAAAACTTCCACAGGTCTATTCCAACTGTAGACCATTTAGATCTCTTGGAAAGTATTCCAAAAACTCTCCAGGAAATTGATAATTTTCGGCTCGATTTGCTCCCAGGTGATGCAGAAATTAGGACATCGGTGTGGGAGTTGGATCCAGATAGTTCGCCTAGCCCTGATGGTTTTTCTAGTGCTTTCTTTAGGAGAAGTTGGAGCATAGTGGATAGAGAGATTTGCAATGCAATGAGATTTTTCTTTAGCAAAAATTGTATGCCCCTTGGAGTCAATAATAATTTTTTAGTTCTGATTCCCAAGATGGAAGGAGCGGAGACCCTTGATAAATTCAGCCCATTGTGTATGGGTAATTTTTTCTGCAAAATAATCTCAAAAGTGATGGGCCTTCGTCTTGAACCTCTCCTTCCCAAACTTATTTCAAAAGAATAGGGGCCATTTCAAAAGGGTAAGATGATCCATGACAATATCTCTGTTGCTTCAGAACTAGCAAACTTGATGTTTTCTTCTACAAGAGGGGGTCCTGGGTCTGAAAATAGACATCAGTAAAGCATATGACACCATCTCTTGGAACTTCCTATTCCAAGTAATGCGGAGCTTTGGCTTTTATAAGATATGGATTAACCATCTCCATCAAATCTTGTCATCTACAAAAATATCTGTCCTGGTTAACAGAGGACCACAAGGTTTTTTTTGGTGTGGAGAGAGGTCTGAGACAGGGAGACCCTATTTCTCCCATGCTCTTCATCATAGTAGAAGAAGTTTTGTCAAGAGGCTTGTCGAGGCTGGTTCAGAGCAAGATGATATAGTCAATCCAGGACCCCAGAGGCACTCCTACTCTAGGGCATATTCTTTTTGCAGACGACATTTTCATCTTCTCAAATGCTAATATGAGGTCTATTCGCCATTTGAAAGATTTTCTAAAGAATTACTAAGAATTCTCTGGGCAATGTATCAATCTTGAGAAGAACAAGCTTTTTCTAGGAAAAGTTGCTCCTGATCGTAAATGTTTGAGATTTTAAAATGTAACCTCAAGCGTAAGGATCAGTGTAGTTACGGGTCGAACATAGAGAGAACAACCATTTTATTTTTTTTGCTTCTATTAATAATACAAAAGTGAATCGATTAATGGTTGTGATCCAATTCTAATTACCATCCTAAACATATGTATCTAAAATAATGTCCTAACCATTCGTCATCTAAGAATTTAAAGATGCAAGCCACACAATTAAAATTAAATAAATAAATAGCTGAAAATAAACACCCCATGCAATTAAAAAGCAATGAAGGAAAAGAAAAAAATACTGAAATAAAAATAAAGTAAAAGAAAGGGGATAAAGCTAGAAAGAGACTCACAAGTAGGTTTCTCTACATAGCCCGAGGGATGCATCATAATATGAGCATCCCTACTTGATGAGAGAGTCACTCTTGCAAGGGTTACTCTACTTGGCTTTAGGGAAAAGGAGACAATTAAAATAAAAACAATAAAATGATGGTTCTATGGCTAGGAGGGGCAAAGCCAACACACACACTAGCCATGAACCTTGGGGGAAAGGGTTAACAATAATGTAACGACTGAAATTAAAATCCTAAATTAAGAAAGAAAGGGTAGTCAGAAGAGGGAATGAGAGTGGGGAGAAAAGATTACTGAAGGAGCCTACTTACTTGAACTTTAACCCTTGAATTGAAAACTTTATCGATATGAGATACTACCAGTACTAAAAACCAGATCTGGAATAAACCAGATCTGAAATTTCTAGTACTAGAGAAAACAAATCTGAAGAAAAAAATTGAACTTTAAAGACATGCTTCATAGCTTATTCTTGTCACCTAGAACTAAGCCTAAAACTAGAACTTGAAAATTACAACTTCAATTATTTAAACAATAAAAATAAAAGACTGAATAAAAAACAAAAATGCTTGAATTAATTGAATAAAAAGAACTTACAAAAGTGTTTAAAGCAAAAACCTAGAACTAGAGCTAGAGAAAGAGAAAATTAGAGAAAAAGATTGAGCAACTAAAAAAAAACCCTAGAAGAAGAATAAAGTGCCTCCTCCTCTTATGTTAATTATATTATATAGAGAATGGAGGAGGGAAGCTAAAGATTTTAGCTTCTAAAAAAAAAAAGAAAGATTTTTTTTTATCTTGTTGATGAGGTGAAGGAGAGAGAAGATAGAGAATTGTAGGAAGTAGGGAATCTCCAACGATTTTGCTTCCTTTTTCCTTTTTTGATTTTTATTTTTTTTCTCTCTTCTTCAAATGTGGGGAACATCTTGGACAATTTTTTTAATTATTTTTTTCCATTTTTTTCTTTCCTATTTTTCTCCCTTTTTTCTATTTTTCTCTTTATTTCCTTATTTCTCTCTCCTCTTGCGTAAGATTTCCTTTGTTCATGCAAGTAGTTTCAGGGCGGAGAGAAGAGCATTATGGCTGGATTTGGTGGCCGATACTCCTCAAACTCCTACTCCATGGACTGTTATTGGTGGCTTTAATGCCTGCCTTCAATCTCACGAGAAACGTGGACCAGGAAATTTTAGTATGGGATCGACAGCTGAATTTGGAGCCATGGTTGACGCATGTCTCTTTTCTCAGGTGTCCTCGATGGGTAGGAAATTCACCTAGACAAACAATCACCGTAGAGGTAATGTCTGTGCTATTCTGGATAGAGGGTTTTGTAACGAAGATTGGATATCCTTTTTTCAGGACTGCTGTCAACAGGTCCTTCCTTGATTTGCCTCTGACCACTCCCCTCTGCTTGTGGTATCAAGTAGCAGCCAACACCCTCAAAATTTCCCCTTTCGATTTAATAATTTTTGGATGGACCATGAGGACTTCAACAAGGTTGTAGCTGAATCTTGGGCTGAGTGGGTTCCAGATTCCCCTCTTTTATCCCTAATGTCTAAGCTCAAGTGGCTCAAAAGGGCATTAAAAGGTTGGGCAAAATCGACCTTTCCCCATTTTGAAAGGGATCTCGATGAGGCAAAGAAAAATCTCTCCCAAGTGCAGGAGGAGATTGACAATAATGGGATGTCGGATCAACTGTTCACAATGGAGGCTGATGCTAAAACGGCTCTACTCAATGCGCAAGATAATCATGAAAAGCTATGGGCAAAAAAGGCGAGAATCAGGTGGATGAATTATGGGGACAGAAATTCTAAGTTTTTCCATTTATTTGCTAAAATGTGAAGAAACAAAAATACTATCCGATCCCTCAAAAAACAGGATGGGTCGATTGTGGAAGGGGAAAATAATTTGGGTGAATATATTATGGAATTCTATGGGGGATTTCACAAAAATGCTCCTACTGTCGACCATCTAGAGCTTTTGGACAGCATTCCAAGGGTCCTCCAACAAGTAGACATATTTCACCTGGACTCACTTCCTGGTAATGCAGAGATCATGAAGGCGGTCTGGGAACTTGATCCTGAAAGCTCGCCTGGCCCAGACGGCTTCTCTGAAAAATTTTTTAGGAAGTGTTGGAGCACTGTGGAAAGTGATGTTTGTTATGCGGTGAAAGCCTTCTTCAGGACTAGTCGTATGCCTAAAGGCATTAACAACAATTTCCTAATCCTGATTCCTAAAGTGGACGGAGCCGACACGCTGGACAAGTATCGCCCATTGTGTATGGGCAACTTTTTCTGCAAAATAATTTCTAAGGTGTTGGCTATGCGGTTAGAGAGATTTCTCCCCAGACTCATTTAAGAAGAACAGGAGCTTTTCAAAAAGGGAAGCTGATCCATGACAACATTAGTGTGGTATCCGAGTTGGCGAACTTGATGTACTCTGCCACGAGAGGGGTGGCCTTGGTCTAAAAATAGACATCAGAAAGGCGTACGACACGATTTCTTGGTCTTTCCTCTTTAAGGTGATGGAAAATATTGGATTCTCATAAAATTGGATCACATGGCTGCATCAATTATTGGCTTCAACTAAGATATCAATTCTTGTCAATGGAGGTCCACAGGGCTTCTTTGGCGTGGAGCGAGGATTGAGATAGGGAGACCCTATATGCCCCTTGCTTTTTATCATAGCGGAAGAGGTTCTATCTCGAGGCCTGGCGAGATTGATCCACCAGAAAGATCTTATGCCATTCGTGGCCCTAAAGGCGCTGTAACCCCTGGGCACATTTTATTTGCCGATGATGTTTTTATCTTCTCGAATGCTTCATCCAGGTATGTGGCTAATCTAAAATATTTTCTCATGAAATATCAGGAGTTCTCTGGTCAACACATCGGCTTCGAGAAAAGCAAGCTCTTCCTAGGAAAAATGCTCCAACTCGTAAGCAAGCCATCGCTAAGACTTTGGGCATCCCCATCTGCAGCTTTCCAACTCGATACCTCGGTGTTGAGTTTTTCAAGGGAAGAATAAAAAAGGAGGCATTGCTGCCTATGTTGGATAAAGTAAAGAGGCGCCTTGCAGGATGGAAAGGTAAACTTCTGTCGTTGGCGGGCAGAGTGGATTTGGTTAGATCAGTCATCTCCAGCATCCCTAATCATAATTTTGCATCTATTGGTGGCCCTCTGCTCCTCTGGTAACCATGGAAAGATGGATGAAGAACTTCATCTGGGCAGGGGAAGTGGATGCCTCGAAACCAATTACAGTGAAGTGGGAGTTTATTTGCAAACCGAAGGAAGAAGGGGGTTTAGGTATCAGAAGACTCAGAGACACGAACATGGAAATGCTGTGTAAATTGGTGTGGAGAATAAAGCATGAGAAATCTGTTGCCAATTCCTTTCTTAGACCCAGATTTGTGAAAAAAGATGGATCATTTCATAAAGGTTGTCGGCCGTCGTCTATTGCTCTGGGCATCAGCAAGGTGTGGAAGACTGTGGAGGCGAACGAACGTTTGATTATTGGGAGAGGCGATCTAGCAAACTTCTGGAAAGACAAATGGTAGCGCCCTAGGTCTATTCTTGAGGAGATTCAGACTCCTGACCTCCCTCCCCTCCCCTGCAATGCTAAGGTCAGTAATTTCATCAGGAATGGTGAATGGTCACTACCAGAGGTCAGCTCTAACTCACTCAGACAAATTTTCCTTGCAATTAAAGAGGTGAAGATTCCCAGTGTCCAATTTGAGGACTTATGTATATGGCAGCTATCTCCTCTTGGTTCTTTTTCTACCACTTCAGCGTGGGAGGACATTAGAAGAGCTTCATCGGCAGTGCATTGGAACTCTTTGGTTTGGCATAAAAACCTCCCTCCAAGAATCCTTTGGATGGCGACTAGCTCATGAAAGACTCCCAACGGACGAGCTTATAAAAAAAAAAAGGAATTTTACTAGCCTCTAGATGTAGCCTCTGTGAGCAGGACAAAGAAAGTATGGAGCATATTTTCCTTCATTTTTCTTTCTCCAGAGATATTTAGGAGAAGTTCACTTCTTGTTTTGCAATTCGATGGTTTAAACATGGGTCAATTGATAGCTTATTTCAGTGGTGGAAGAGAAAATCAGGATCGATCAATTTAAAAAACTCTTGGATGATAGGGCTTACCATCATTGCTACTCAAATCTGGAGGGAAAGAAATATAAGACGGTATGAAGGAAAAAAGAGGAATGGGATCTACTCATTTCAACACATTTGCCACGATCTTGCTCTATATGCAGGGACCTCTAAGGGTGAAGTGAAATTGATTGTTGATATTATGTGTTGCAGAAAACTAGGGCTGAAGATTGATAACCCAAAGTTTGTGCCACCGTTGGAAGTTCATTGGTGTAAGCCTCCAAATCAGTGGATCGAAATTAATGTTGATGGCAGTTCATTGGGAAACTCGGGTCACGCAGGAGCAGGGGCCATTGTTTGTGACAGAAATGGTCAGGTATGTAAGGCTTTCAGTATTTTTTTGGGTGTTAAAAAAATATATGAAGCTGAATTTAGCATTATCACGAAAGCAATATTGGTTGCTATGAATATGAACGCAAGGGACTTGTGGATCGAGTCTGACTCGGCAGTTGTAGTGTCTGCCACTCAGAAGCTGCATATCCCTTGGTTTGTTTTACAAAAATGGTGGTTTGCTCTCCTGTTCCTTCAATCCATTACATAGAAGATCACCCACTGCTTCCGTGAGGCGAACACAGTGGCAGAATTTTTTGGCAAAGAAGACAGCAAAATCGGGAGCCTCTGACTACTCCACATCTTTTTCCAGTCATGTATTAGAGGATTTAGTAAATGACGCCTCGGGTAGGTATAGTTTTTGCTTTTGCTAGGCCCTCACTTGTACTCTCTGCTGGGCCATGCCGAAGGTGGAGTTTGCAAGTGGCTGTAGTGGTTGTGAGCCTGCTTGTATTTCTTTTCTTTTATTGGTTGTATTTTCCCCCTTTTTTCTTCAATAAAATCATCCTTTGGCAAAAAAAATAAAAAAAAATAATAAAGTAAAATTAATAATCAGATTTGAAATGTTTTGACCAATTTTTTTTTTTAGACAGTTTTGAAAATAGTTACACAATCATGTTAGGCAATGTTTACAAAATTTATATTTTAATGTTGATTTCACTTCAATTCACTTTATTACCTTTGCAACTAGATGGAACTTTCAAGATTTTCATCCATGGTTTTACTTTATTTAACCCCTAGAGTTTAATTGAGTAAGAAGAACAAGCATCTCATATCATTTTAATCTTTTAGTCTAGACCAATAGGATATACCTCTTATTCTCACTAGTTACAAAAGTACTAACATATGATGTATAAATTACAGAGTATGGTGCAGGTGCTGACGTTTCAACACATAGTGATGTCTATAGTTATGGCATTTTCTTATTAGAGATGTTCACAAGGAAGCGACCTACTGATGACATGTTTAAGGATACCTTTCATCTTCATTGTTTGGCTGAGATGGCTTTTCATGATGGAGTGACAGCTGTATTTGATCCATGATTGCTTCTCTTGGAAGAAGATGAAGAAGAGGCAACAAAAACTATAGCCAACATCACTACCAGCCGAAGATGCATGAAGGACAGACTGCAAGAATGCCTTAATTCAGTTATTAAAATTGGCATTACTTGCTCAGCTGAATTACCATGGGATCGAATGGACATGAATGATGTGGTCAAAGAGCTACATTTGATTAGGGACATTTATCTTGGAGTTGGCACTTACAAGGAAGATGATCCAAAATAAGGGTTATGAAACTTGGTAAGTCATCACTTCCTTCAAGAGTAGAGTTACTTGTTGATGAGGATGAAATATAGTTTCTTCAGTGAATTCAAGAGATTGATCCCAAATAGGGCAAGATTTCCCTATACCTTCCATAAAATTAGCAAGAGTATATGTAACTGGAAAGGGCCCCTTTTCACATTTCCAAGCATTTAAAGAAGGGTAAAGGCTAGGCATGATAGCATTATGCCAGATCCTTGATTGAAGGACATGGACTCAGGAGAGAGAAGCTCTGAGCCGAGTAAGGATGCAGATATCGGACATGAGCCAAAGGATGGCTGGCCTCCGAATCGTGGTAGACAGGCTTTGATTACTGATTTTCTGAAACCTGATTTTTCGAGGAAGGATTCTAGATCGGCTTCTGCTACAAATGATGCTAGATCTATAGAAGGCGGCGAGGATGATTAGGTCAGGGATGCAGAAGAAAATAGGGAGGAGGTGCGACGATCCTACTCTACCATGGTGGGATGTGCTTTGCCGAAGGTGGAATCTTTGCCAGATCCCATTCACGTTGGAGCGTACACCAAAATCATCATTCCTCAAGATGCTTATGAGGAAAGGCTGCTACGGTTCAGGTTCGCATTGATAGGGAGGGTGAACTTTAGATACCTTTCTATGGATGACATACGAAAGGAGGCAAGGGAGAATTGGAATCTAAAAGGCAGGGTGAAGATGGCTCCTATGGGGAAGTGGTACATTCTATTTCAATTTGAAAGAGAGGGAGACATGGCAGCTATGTGGAGATGAAGTCTTACAAGAGTCCGTGGTCAGGTGATCAGACTCCATCCTTGGAAGGCAGATTTTGATGTTCATGCCAAGAACGTCAAAACCAAGTTGGTTTGGATCAGATTCCCTGACCTGCCACTTGAATACTGGCACAAGAAGATTCTACTAACCATGGCTAAGGCATCAGGGAGACCCGCGGCACTGGATATACACACTCAATCTGTGGCAATGGGCACCTTTGCGAGGGTCTAGGTAGAGGTCGAGAATGGTGCAACCAGACTCGAAGAAATCCAGGTTGAATGAAGGCAACCAGGAACCAACGAGATATTCTGGTTCAATCAAAATATTATTTATGAAGAAACCTTGATCAGATGTGGGTTCTGCAAAAAAAGTGACACTCTGTCCATGCATGTAGGGTGAGGAGAAAAGTAGAGACCAGGAAGGAGTCGTAGCGCAAAGAGACTATCCCAAGGGCGATCTATGCAGATGAAGAGGATGGTGTCCAGAGCAATGGTCATTGGAAGGAGTGCAATGGCCGCCGGGATGAGCAGACTCCGATGACTGGTGCATCTAATTTGGGAAGGATTTCTTCCCTTTCAAAGGAACGATCTCCTTCCTTTTCTGAGTCGCACACTTTAAGGAACATTGAAGGCAATTCAGTTATGAATAATTTGAATGGAGACATTCAAATCTACCTTCCATTAGAAGAAGAATGAAATAAGGAAGGGAATATTCCAGAGGGGTGCATTTTTTAACAAGTCAATGAAGGGGAGAATGACTTGGATGATGGGGTGGACTCTAAGGCTGGATCGGATAATGGGTCAGATGGTGGATATGGGGCCCTTATGGATCAGCGTCCCTATTCTCAAACCACAGGAAATAACGCCTCTTCTCCTCTAGAGGCTGAAAATGAAATGAATAGGGCCATGCACGAGAAGGACTCTTCAAGCCCGATTTACACAGGACATGACAGTTGTGATCGAGCGATGGCTCTGAGCAATCATGGCAAGCATCATGGGACTGGTAGGTGCCAACCAGTTCAATGGTACAATAATGTCATCTCGTCATTCAATCCCCTCAAGATTAATGGTAGTGTAGTAGTGGTTAATCATAAGGAGGTAGAGCAGATAGATAGAACTCTCTGCGAGAGGGAGGCACTGGAACTGGTTCCTAAAAGATAGGGAAAGGGGAAACACCTGGCCAATACAGAGCAGACTTTGTGAAAGTCTAGCCGTATTGCTTCATCAAAAAATAGTAAATGAAAGCCCTCTGTTGGAATATTAGAGGGATAAAGAAGGCTGCCGCAAGGTTAGCTTTGAGGAATATTTTAAGAGAAAAAAGGCCTGATTTCCTTTGCATCGCCGAACCTATGATTCCTTCCGATGCCTTTCCTATGTTTTTCTTTAACAAGCTGGGTTTCGACCCTGATTTCATCCATAATGAGCGAGTAGGCTACGTCTCAAATCTATGGCTGATTTGGCGAAGAGGTGTGGCAAAGCCTGTGGTGCTATCATCTTCTGAACATCAAATTTCTATCTCTGTGCAATGGGCTCAGGAAATTTTTATCTTATTAGTGGTGCATGCCAAATGCCTAAGAGTTGCTAGAAGAGAATTGTGGACTGACCTGGTGGCAACCCATCCTGGGTCGAATATTCCTTGGATGATTTTTGGCTACTTCAATGCCATCTTTCTCTCCACTGAAAAAAGGGGGCCGGGAACCTTCAACTTAGGGTCAGCGGGCGATTTTGGCGCAATGGTGGATACATGCTCACTAATCCAAGTGCCTTTGCAAGGAAGAAAATTCACCAGGACTAATAACAGGAGAAGGGGCCATGTGTCAGCAGTGCTCGATCGAAGTTTTTGCAATGATGCTTGGATTTCTTTTTTTCAGGAATGTCACCAATTCGTCTTGCAGAGTGTGGCGTCAGACCATGCCCCCCTTTTGGTGGTATCTGAAGGTTCCAAAAGACCAAAAAACTATCCTTTTTTATTCCAAAGGTTTTGGACGGAACACGAGGGCTTTCTAAATGCGGTCAAGACCTCCTAGGCAAACGACATTTTTGGATCGCCAATGCTGGTTATAGCTCAAAAATTAAAAGATTGAAGGTATTCCTACGCTCCTGGGTGAAAGGAAACTTTCCAAATTTTAATTTGGAGATGATGGAGGAAAAAAAAATGCATGGAGGAAAAAAAAATGCATGGAGGAGATCCAGACCAAAATTGACAAAGATGGAATATGAAACCCAATTTGTGCTAAAGAAGCTGATGCAAAGACCAGATACCTAAAAGCCATGCAAAATTATGAGAAATTGTGGGCTAAAAAATCTCAGTCTAGATGGAGGGAACAAGGAGATAGATGCTCAAAACTTTTTCACATCTTAGTGAAGATGCGGAGACAGAAGAACTCCATTAAATCTCTGAAGATGGATGATGGGACCTTGATCTCTGATAAAACGCAGATCGAGGAATACGTCACGGGATATTATAAGCATTTTCATAAAGGTATTCCCCTGACCAATCACATGGATTTATTGCAATGCATTCCAAATGTTTTGGAAGAATGGGATAGAGGTTGATTAGATGGTATATCCTCTGACACTGAGATCAAGGGTGCGATGTGGGAGCTTGATCCAGATAGTGCTCCCAATCCAGATGGGTTTCCTGGAGCATTTTATAGATCATGTTAAGATATCATATCTTTAGATGTGTGTAAGGCTATTAGATGGTTTTTCAGAACTGGTTTCATGCCTTACAGAATTAATAATAATTTCCTGGTCTTGATTCCTAAGATTGAAGGAGCACTATCTCTGGACAAATTTAGGCCGTTATGCATGGGAAATTTTTTTGCAAAATAATATCAAAGGTTCTGGCTATGCGATTGTCGCGTGTTCTTCCAAAAATAATTTCTGAGGAGCAGGGGGCCTTCCAGAAAGGGAAGATCATTCATTCCAACATATCTCTGGCCTCTGAGCTGGCCAACATGATGTTCGCATCCACAAAAGGAGGGGGCATGGGTTTAAAAATTGATATCCGGAAAGCGTTCGACACCATCTCTTGGGATTTTATTTTCCATATCATGAGGAGATTTGGCTTCTCTGAAAAATGGATCTCTTGGATCTATCAGATCCTAGCATCTGCCAGAATATCAGTTCTGCTAAATGGTGGCCCTGTTGGATACTTTGGTGTGGAGAAGGGTCTGAGACAAGGAGATCTGATCTCGTCGATGCTGTTTATAATTGCTGAAGAGGTTCTTTGTAGAGGCTTATCTGAGCTCCTAGCCAGCAAGAGCATTAAGGCTCTATTGGGTCCCCATGGTGCTATTACCCCTACCCATATTCTATTTGCTGATGACTTATTCATCTTCTCAAATGCATCCATCAGGTATGTTAAAAATCTCCATATTTTTCTCTCCACATACTAGAGCTTCTCTGGCCAGAAAATAAATTTAGACAAAAGCAAGTTTTTCTTAGGATCTGTTCTTGGCCCTAGAAAGAAAGCCATTGTGGAAGTGCTTGGTATCTCCATTTGTAACTTCTCCACCCGCTATTTGGGGGTCAAGATCTTTAAAGAAAGGGTGAAAAAGGAGTCCCTCTCCCCATTCTGGATAAAGTTAAAGGGCGGCTAGCAGGATGGAAAGGAAAGATTTTGTCCATGGCTGGAAGAGTGGAATTGGTCCGCTCTGTGATCTTGGGAATGATGAACCATAGCTCAGCCGTATATTGGTGGCCTTCATCTCTTATTGCAACAATGGAGAGGTGGATGAAGAACTTCATCTGGACAGGTGAGATTGATACTACAAAAAATAATCAGTCAGATGGGAATTGTGTTGTAGGCCTAAGGATGAAGGTGGGTTGGGGCTGCGAAGGCTCAGAGACATAAACAAAGCCATGCTGTGTAATATGGTCTGGAGGGTCAAGCATGAGAAATCCTTAGCATGCAAATTTTTAAGGGTGGGATTCCTAAGGGGTGATGGATCTTTCAAAAAATCCTATAAGCCATCCTCGATTTGACCTAGCTTTAGGAAGATGTGGGAGTTCGTGGCCTCCAAAGAAGCCTGGACAATTGGAAATGGGAAAAACATTAAGTTCTTGTTGGATGAATGGTTGGGCAGAAAATCCATCCTAGAGCTAGTTGGCCTAGGGGGAGTGTCGAGTCGCCATTGCAAGGGAATGGTCAGCCACTTCATTGAAAATTTCAAATGGAAATTGCCAGATGTTATCTCCCCTTTGCTGCATGATATTTTTGAGAAAATTCGGACTACTAAAATTCCCTCTTATACCTGTGAAGATATGTGTCTGTGGAATCTATCTTTTGATGGGATTTTCAACTCTAATTCTGCCTTGGAAGATATCAGGATCCGCAACCCAAAAGTGCCATGGTTCTCTCTAATTTGGGGTAAAAAGATGCAGCCTATGGTGTCTATCTTTGCTTGGAGAATGGTGCACGACAAGACCCCTACGGATGACGCTGTTCAGAAGAGGGGCATCGCCCTTGTCTCTAAATGTAGCCTATGTGGAATGGAGGCTAAGACAATGGCTCATATATTCCTTCAATGCTCCTACTCGGAGGATATATGGTTCTTTTTCTGTGGGTGCTTCAATGTGACATGGAAAAAAGCTGGAACCATGCCTGATTTCCTTCAATGGTGGAGAAGAAAGCAAAAATCTGTTTGTTGCAAAGAAGCATGGATCATGGGGTTACTAACAATGGCTGATCATATTTGGCGCAAAAGAAATAATAGAAGGCATGATGGCAAGGCAAGATTGGCAAGGTTTCTAAAGCAGATGATACTAGAGGATATACAGTCCGCTAAGCCAAGCACCAAAGGTGAAGTTAAGACAACGGCTGATCTCATTTGTTGCAGGAAGCTTGGAATTCCGATTCAGAGTCCTCCCTCTCAATTGATCTTAGAGGTTTTCTGGTGCAAGCCCGAGGTCAATTGGATTAAACTGAACTTTGACGGAAGCTCAAGGGGCAACCCAGGTCGCGTAGGTGCAGCCAGAATTTTTCGCAATCACAGGGGAGGCGTCCTTGAATCCTATAAAATTTTTATGGGAGTCTCGGAAGTCTTCCAAGCTGAAGTTGAAGGCCTTATGGTGGGGTTGATGCAAGCTCGAGAGTTGGGGCATTACATGTCTATGGGTGGAGACGGATTCTAGTGCAGTAGCAATCTCTATCCAGCAAAAGAAAATTCCATGGTTTGCATTGCAGAGATGGATCTTCCTACAGCCATATTTGGAGAGTATCACATGAAAAATAACTCACGACTTCAGGGAAGCGAACTTGATTGCCGACTACCTAGCCACAAATATCAATTTCCCTGCCCACATAAAGGATCTTATCAGAAGAGACGCTGAGGGCAGACCAAACTATTGATTAGATTAGTGCGCTTCTCTTTCCAAGGTGGGGCTCAGGGAAATGATTTTACTTTTTGCTTCAATCTATTTTTTCAGCTTGGTGTAGCTCTGTTATTTTTTTTCCCACTTTTCTTCGTTTTAATATAATGATTTTCTAACGAAAAAAAAATGCTACCATTATGCCCAACATTGTGTTTGCCTCTCTCTTACCCCTCTGGAAAAGTCCCTCTGCCTCTCCCATCCCAAACCTCCCATTTGTGAAGTCGTTACCTCTAGGGAAGCTATTTTAACTTATTCCTGATGGAATTTGAAGCATCATAATTCGTAAGGGAAGTAGGTAACACCTAGGAGACTCGAACTCGAGACCTCCTAGTAAGCATGGGTTTTTTGCACACCATAGTTCACCAACTATGCTAAATAGTTGTTAATAATTCATAAATCTTAATAAAGATCTTGCCAATACACCATGAATCGTTTCAATACAAGAAGGAGAAACGACATACCGTTCACCGTCGATGACGTGTTGTTTCCAGTGGAGCTTGACGTAGCCATTTGATGCCAACCTTGTACAAATGAGCAACCTTCTTCTTCTCAAATAAAGGTATGTTTCTCCTCTTAGTATTTTATCAATGCACTCTTCTAATGGGTGAGATTAGTATATAACCATACAAGAAGGACCTAGTCTCCTTTAATAACATAATACTCATCTCCCATTAAGGTAGGCCAATCAATTAGAGAATAAATCTTTCTTATTTACAACCAAACTCATATGATGGAAATCCTTAATAGAATCCAAGATATTTTGCAATCAAATCAAATATTGAATTTTCATAATGGAACCAATCAATGATCAATTGGGACAAATAAAGAAAATATATAAAGTAAAATCCTACAGTTCCAACAATTATGTGGAAAATTTAAAGAGCTTCTTACCATCTCAAGTTATGAAAATACTAATGAAAGTTTTCTTAACTTGCTAGGGTAGGAGTGTCTTCTATGAAGCTCAAGAAGCTATACAACTGAAAGGACGAATGTTGCGGATGAGGCAGACTGACATCAGCTCATACATTGGCTACAGCAACAAGAATTTAAAATATGACTGTGGAATCTTTTCCCTATATTTCTAGATGTCAAGGAATATATTAGTGTATTTTAATGTTTGGTGCAATCTAGAATTGGGGGTTACTGATTGTAATTTTAGAGTTTGAAGAAAGGGGAGCACTTGGTCCAACGGTAAAGGTATGAATATGGCGATTTGGTAGTCAAGCAGTTGAAAAAGACTCTCAATATTCTTGGGGTAAGGCTGCGTAGTTCTTGCCCACCGAATCTTGAATATGTGGGAGCTTGATGCACCAGGTACGCCCTTTTTTATCTCTTGTCAACAAAGCCGCACATTGGAAGGAAATGTCCATTGCTATTTCTTTATGATTGTCGTGATTGTCTGGGTATCCCTGGACACTTTTTATACATCCCTTTATTCTAATATACTATTTCAATTGCTGATTCATAGAAAAAAAAAATGTACATTTGTGTTTTAAAATCCAGTAGATGGCATGTTGCAGAGGAGATTATTGTAGAGAATGTGTCTTAGTGGTACAGTACTAGTAAGTAGAGTACTTTCTTGCATTTGGATAATGAAATCCAGTATCTTAACCAAAATTTAATTTTAAGTTTCCTCATGCATTTTTCTTGCTTGATATTGTTTGATTCTCCAATTTTTGTGTGTCGCTAGTTTGTAGCTTTTTAATTTTTTAAGACTCTCAATGTTTCCTCTTATTCCTACCTCTATAAATGAAGGGGACATCTAGCCAGCACCAAGTTTTTTTTTCTTTTTTTTTGATAGGTCAGCACCATGTTCCTTCTAGCCGTTCTTGTGTGTATAATACAATTTGCTCTACTCTCGCTCTTGAGTTGTACACGTTATGCTTTTTGATGAGTTCTTTTTGATGCTTTTTGTCCTTCTAGCCGTTACGCTTTGTACACGTTATGCTTCTAGTTGTACTCGAATGAGTAAAATAATCGAGTGCACAATTACTGGGAGAGCCAATGAACTGTTTTATCTTGTGTTGTCTGCAATCTTTTGCCCTTATCAAACATTCTAAATGAAGATTTTCCATGTGACTTTCAATGCACAGATTCATATAACATACACGATGACAGGCCCTTCTGGATCTCTTTCACCATCCTAACTAATCCAGGTTTTAAAAGTTGGGATCAGTATCGTTGGATCAGACAGGATCGGATGAATTTACGTTTTTTTTTTTAAATGGTTTTCGGGACTTTTTTAGCCTTAGATCATATTAGTGGATTGATATGATCAGTCAAAACTTGAGATTGGTCTCAATCAACCGACACCTATCCAATCAATTCTAATCATCTTGATCCGATTTTTAAAACCATGATCTTATTAAAGAAATTAAATTGCAATTAAAATGGGGCCATGAAGATACATAATAAACCATGGCAAGTGGCAACTCTCTCACTCCTCGCTCAGCTCATTTTTGAGTTGACACTTATTAACCTTTAATGGCAAATGTGGAAGCTATGGCAGTGAAATAAAACCTTTTTTTTTTATTTTTTATTTTTAAAATTACATAATTACTCACTTTTAGTTTTCCTTTACAAAATTACCCAGTCTATGTTTTAGTTAACAAAAATACACAAAATAAAGTTGGGGTTTACAAAACTACCCAAAACAGTAATCTCCACTCACCTTCACTCAACCAAATATATAATTAGCCATTTTTACCCCCAACAACCCTCCTCACTCTTCTCTGATCACCATTCCCTGTAACCGACCTGTCTGACCCTGCAACCCCATCCCTCCCCTACCGCCGCCCCGCCCCAGCCCCAGCCCCACCCTCATCCTTCCTTGCGCCTCACCCTCGGCTGCTACCCCTCTCTCCCTACCCAATTCTTCTTCACACACCAATCCAATATTGATATTGGCACCTCTCTATTCACCAATCACCTCACGCCTTCTTCTTGTCTAACAAGGCTTCTACAAGTACTCGCACCCAGCCCTCGAAGCCAGAGAGAAGAACAAAGCTACACAACATCTCACACTCCAAGCTTAGGATCCAGCAATTGTAATAACATTAGTTCTATGCCAGAGTATGGAATACTCTTCCATATCTGGACAAAGCAGTCTCGCCTCCGTTGCCAGCCAAGGATCAGACAACAATTTCATTCTCAATGCTTCCATTTCCCTCCTCTACAATCTTCGTTGATGATGTGCTCTGATTAGTAATTCTAGTTCAGGTAAGAGAAGAAGGTCATTTGATCTCTCGAAGAACAGCAAGGAAGTTGGTTAGAGCAAAAAGTTGTTCCCTTGGAGATGCGATTAGGAAGAGAAAGAGAATATTGAGGTTGAGAGCAGGGATTGTTTCCTATCCATATTCAAAGAAGAAGAAAGAAGATTAAGTGGGTGGGGGGTAGAAATGTAAAAAACAATATGTAAACGAGGAACATACACTGTATTGGGTACTTTGGCAATCCAAAACTCAAATTTGGGTAATTTTGTTTAGTGAAACAACAATTGGCTAATTTGGTAAAAGGAAACCCAAATGTGGGTAATCAGGTAGTTTTCCTTTTTTTTTTTTTTTTTTTGAAAAAATGTAAAAAGAAAGTTATAGAGACCCTTGACCTATCACATCGTTAATTTCTTCGTCTGATTGAGGGTGTCGGCAATCTTGGCTATCTATGAAAGCGAAGGAGAGAAATTATCTCCATTGCTATAATCAAAAAAATGATATATAATTTTTCTTTACAAAGTTTTCCTTCGCTAATTCATTACACAGATCGAAGTCTCGGAAGCCCTGCCTCCCCTCCCTCTCTTCCCCATCGAGTGGCCTAAATCCCCATGCATGATTCCCATTCACCATGGTTTTAGGGAAACTCGACCCTTCGTTCTATATTTAAAGTCAAAATCAATGAATCCTTCAAGACATCGCATCAAATAAAACCTTTTGTTCTCAAAATATGCATCTGGTTGTTTAATTGAGATTTTTTTTTTTTTTTTTTTTTTTTTGCTGAAAGGTCATTTGTAACAAGACTGGCAAAGTCAAATGCTCTAACATAGAAAGACTAACCTCACCCACCTTCGGCATTGCCATCAGCAAGGGAGATCAGTCAACCAACATAAAAGGATCAAGCATCCACAGTTCGAAACCTTGCTTGACTTAAAGTACTCTATTTGATATCGCTCCTGACTATGGTAGGGAAACTAATCAAAGAAGAAAAAGAATTTTGTTTTGCCACCATTTTAGCCAAATAATCAGCAACTGGGTAATCTGACTATTGACCAATATTGAATTCCCTCCATGTACAAGGCATGGTTCTAAGTGTTGATATCGGATCAGACGTATCATATCAAAATCAGTTGAGACCAACATCAACACCTAACTAATTCATATCAATTACCAGTATCATTTCAAGAGTAAAACCATAAAAAAAAAAATATACTTTTTTAAAAAATAAGGACAAAATTGATCAATTTGCATCAATCCAAATCTATACCAATGCCGATACCAATAAATATGCAAAGTAACTCAACATTGATCATTAAAGGAAATCTAATATTGGTCGATACCCAATATTATTACTTCTCTTATTATTCATTAATTCAAAGGCTTTGAATAACCGATAGACATTATAAAAGCAATCCATAGACGTTTCATGCCCATATTATTTACTTTCAATATTTGGGCTGCAACTGCTAATTAACATTTGATTGATGGGTTTAACGTTGATGCTTTTGTCTATCTGCAATAATCTAATTAAAAAAAAAAAAAAAACCAATCCTTCTCAATGAAAAGCAGTCAACTTTCACTGAAAGTTGTAAAGAACACTAAACATCCTGTGTGAGCGGCCAAAGGTGTGCCTAGTGTTAGTCAAACTCAGTACGTTCGAGTTTACGGCTTGTACCAAGTTCGTTGCTCATCAACTACGCTATCCCCTTGGGTTATAACAATAATATTGTTTTAACAACTATATAAAACTAAGGAAAAAGATTCAATAGGGGGTGGGATTCTCGTATTACATAGGGAGCGGGCCATCATTTTACCCACTATTTTGGATCTATGAAGAGAATTAATGTATATGGATGAGCTGCAGAAAGAGAATTAAAGCAAATGGAAAATGCGTAGATAGATAGACTTGTATGTAATTGGTTATCATTGCCCCGTCTTAGACTTCAATCGTGTAAGTTGGCATGAAAGAGACAAAACCATATGTGCAGCAACCATCAATAGTCACAATGAAGAGTAGAGTTGTCTTCAGTCTTCAGGCTTCACAGTGTGAATATAATGGGAATGCTTTAAATATAAAATTGAAATGTTGGGAACTGACCGTCGGTTAGCTTCAGTCATTTTATACCTGCCCGACTCAATAAAATGGTAGATAGAAGAAGAATCTTGTGGTAGATTCTATATGTGTGGATCAAACTATACGAGAATGGTTCTCGTATGAAAATTTGATCCACTCTCGTCTCTTTATGAGTGTGGATCCGATTCTCGTATACTCTATCTCTTTCTGTTTCATCCATTATTTCATCCTTAAATTTCTATTGATGAGATAATAATCCCCAGTTCATAAACCCAACTCCTCCTCCTCCTTATCCTTGAAATCCAGTTCCATTCATTTGGCTGCAGCTGTAATTAACCATTTTGATTAATGGGTTGTGTGTTATTGCTGCTTTTGTTCGTTTTCACGAATGCCATTCTTCTTCCATGGTGCAACTGCATGAGCTCATTGGCTCAATATTCAAATGAAACTGATCGTCTAGCCTTGTTGGCCTTCAAGGCTCGCATAACCTATGATCCCTCTCAAGTTCTGGGCTCCTGGAATGACTCCATCCCCTATTGCGAGTGGCAAGGCATCATATGTAGCAGTCGCCGGCATCCAGGTAGGGTCAGAGGGTTGGTTTTACCATCCAATAGGTTGGTGGGTTCCTTGCCACCAGAAATAGGAAACCTCAGTTTCCTTCGACAGATTTCACTCCAAAACAATAGCTTCCATGGTGTAATCCCTCATGAAGTAAGCTTTCTATCCAGGCTTCGTTATTTATTTCTATTCACTAATTTCTTTGAAGGGGAAATCCCACCCAACATATCTCATTGTTCCAACCTTTTAGAAATTTCTTTAGGTAGCAACAATCTTGTGGGGGAAATTCTAGTAGAGCTTGGCTCTCTATCAAAGCTTCGATTCATTTCATTCCATTCAAACAATTTGACGGGACAGATTCCACCTTCTATTGGTAACCTTTCATCCCTTGAAACCATTTCGGGCGAATCTAATGGTTTTAGTGGAACTATTCCAGATTCCCTAGGCCAAATGAAAAGATTATCTTTTTTCTCTCTTGGTGAAAATAAGTTGTTTGGTACTATCCCTCCAGCTATATATAATATTTCCTCACTCAGTCTTTTTCATGTCCAAGGAAACCAATTTCAAGGTAGTCTTCCACCACATTTAGGCTTCAGTCTTCCCAATCTAAGGTGGTTTTCAATTGGAGGAAACCAATTTCATGGATCAATTCCAGTTTCAGTATCTAATATGTCAAAACTAGGACTGTTTTGGACTGGAATAAACAATCTAAGTGGGAAAGTTGATATTGATTTTGGAGGCCTATCAAATCTCACAATACTCTCATTGAATGACAATCATTTAGGAAGTGGAGAGGCTGGTGACTTGAATTTTGTCAACACATTGACCAATTGTAGTAGTTTAAAAGAGTTGTGGCTTGGTTATAATAGGTTTGGTGGTGTTCTTCCCAACTCAATAGCAAACTTGTCTACCCAACTCAAAAAGCTTCAACTGTCAAAAAATCAAATATATGGAAGCATCCCTGCAGGGATGGAGAACCTCATAAGTTTACAGCATTTCAGCCTCCAGGGTAACTTACTAGAAGGAAGTATTCCTTCATTAATTGGGAGACTTCAAATGCTTCGTCGGCTTTATTTTTCTGGGAATCAATTTACAGGGTCAATCCCTTCTTCTTTTGGAAATTTGACAGTATTGATTGATCTCTATCTAGATGATAATCGCTTGCATGGAAAAATACCTTCCAGTCTTGGAGGATGCAAAAATTTGTTACGCTTGGGACTTTCTGGAAATAGTTTCAATGGTATCATCCCCAAAGAAATATTTGATATTTCCATGTTAATAGAGCTAAACTTGAGTAGAAATTATTTCTCTGGGTTTCTACCTTCGGAAGTTGGTCAACTGATCAATCTTGGAATCTTTGCAGTTTCTGAGAACATGTTGTCTGGTGAAATCCCTCACACCCTTGGTGCTTGTACAAGCCTAGAGCACCTTTTTTTGGAGGATAACTTATTTCAAGGATCTATACCATCATCTCTGAGTTCTTTAAGAGGTCTTGAAGATTTAGATCTTTCACACAATAACTTTTCTGGTTTTGTCCCAAAATATTTGGGAACATTTATGTTTTTACAAAATTTAAATTTATCATTTAATAATTTGGAGGGTGAGGTACCAACAGATGGAGTCTTTAGAAATTTGAGTGCAATTTCAGTTATTGGAAACAATAAGCTTTGTGGAGGTATACCAGAACTTCATTTGCTAGCTTGTGATCAGATCAAAAAGTCAAAAGATTACAAGCTGATAGTCACCATATGTGGTTGTGTGGCCTCTCTGTGTTTGATTTTTATGATATTTTTTTTCTTTATCTGCCGAAGAACGAAAAAAATGAAAGAATCCACAACTTTTTGGATGGAAGATAATCATTTCATGATTTCATATGCCGAACTCCTTCAAGCTACTGATGGATTTTCCTCAACAAATTTGATTGGAGTGGGAAGTTTTGGTTCTGTGTACAAAGGTGTTCTCAATCAAGGGAAAACAATTGTTGCAGTAAAGGTCCTCAACATTGAACAAAGAGGTGCTTCCAAGAGTTTCATGGCTGAATGTGAAGCACTTGGCAAAATTAGGCATCGTAATCTTGTCAAAATCTTAACATCTTGCTCGGGCTTAGATTTTAAAGGAAATGATTTTATGGCATTAGTATATGAGTTCATGCCTGGTGGCAATTTGGACATGTGGTTACATTCACATACAAATGGTGTACAAGAGGAACAAAAGCATTTAGACCTTGTTCAAAGATTGAATATCGCCATTGATATTGCAACAACATTGGATTATCTTCACAATCATTGTCATATGCAAATTATCCATTGTGATCTAAAGCCAAGCAATATTCTTCTTGATGATGATTTGACTGCACATTTGAGTGACTTCGGAATATCAAGGATTCTTTCAAAAGCAACAGGCCGATCTCAAAATCAAACTAGCACAATCAGATTAAAGGGTTCTATTGGATACATTCCACCAGGTAATGTACCTCTTTTATTAATCTAGCATGATTCTTTTTTCTCTTCTTTTGAAAATTGTGATTGAGCTAACCTTAGTACGATAAACCTAATTAAAAAATAACTAACCTATGATGCATAAATTACAGAGTATGGTGCAGGCGCTGATGTTTCACCGCATGGTGATATATACAGTTATGGAATTCTCTTGTTAGAGATGTTCACAAGGAAGCGACCTACTGATGAAATGTTTAAGGATAACTTATATCTTCACAGTTGGGCTGAGATGGCTTTGCAAGATGGAGTGATGGCTGTTGTTGACCCATCCCTTCTCCCCATGGAAGAAGATGAAAAAGAATCAAAAACAACTATAGCCAACATCAAAGGAAGTCAAAGATGCATGAATGATAGCGTGCGAGAATGCTTTAATTTAATTATTAGAATTGGAGTTACTTGCTCAGCCGAATCACCATGGGATCGAATGAACATAAATGATGTGGTCAAAGAGCTACATTTCATTAGGGAAATTTATTTTGGAGCTGGCACTCAAATGAGAACTGAGAACCATGGTAATGGCTATGAAACTGGGTAAGTCATAATTTCCTTTAAAAATCAAGTTTGTTGTACTTGTCAATGATGATGACACTTTTTGCTTGTGTATGAGCTAAGTACGCTTCTTTTTTTTTTTTTCAGGGGTTGTGGAAGTGAGGAGCAGGCCATATTGCCTTTATAGTTCAATGCTTTTTCCTGATGAGGCTTTTGTAACTCTGCTAGCCTAAAGTTATTTTTCACTAAATATCCTCACTGGGCTTCAACAATGGTGAACAGCAAAGCAGGATTCAGGGAGAACTACATTTTGATGGGATGGGGTAGTCCTTGTTAGTTTTTATTTTGTTCGTAATACATTCCCTGCATGGCTTCTGAGCAAGACATAGGTCAGAAATCTATAGAGTTTCAAATTGTTATCAACATAAAGATACATGTTTCATCAATTTATAGTCTAAGTGGAGAAGTTGATTCTTCTTCTTTCTTTCTTTCTTCTTCAAAACAGACAGCAAATCCTTTGGAGAAGTCAATTTAGCAAAAGAGAAGGGAATAAGATGAGTTCAATGGATTCCAGAAAATCAGAGATGGATCACAAATGGCACCAGATTTACTCATACCTTCAATAAAATTAGCAATAGTAGAGGTTTTTTTTTTTTTTTTTTTTTTTTTTTTTTTTTTTTTGGTTAGGTAGGGAAGGGAAGTAGATAACAGCCAAGAGGCTCGAACTCAAGACCTCTTAGTGAGAGTGGACTTTTCTCTCACTACAATTCACCAACTCCTCTAGACAGTTGTTGCAGTAGTAGGGTTTATTGGAAGGGCTCCCTAATCATATAATTTCAATTCAAATAAAGAAATATGAATAGATCTAACCTTCCACAGCTTAGTTAACCAAAAGGGTCTCACTATTCTTTGATTTCTACAACCATATTTCACCTTGTAAGCAGATTTCAAATTGACATTTCCATTCCTAGTAAAAGACCATATTCTTTTACCACCATTCCTTAGATCACCATTCCAAAAAAAGAAAAAAAATACACCATTGGGATCAGAAAAAAAAAATTATATATATATATATATATATATCTTTAATTTTGTCAACAATATTTGTAGATTTAATAATTTTGTGTCTCAACAATTGACATTTTATAAACTTGTCTGGATAAGACTGTCTTCCAAGGAGTTTCACAAGTAGTGACACGTTCATCGTCTATCTCTTTGTATCTCAATGTGGCCCAATAGTTGAGTACAATTACTAGGAAGGCCTACTTTTGACTGTTATATTTTTAAGGAAAAATCATTTTGGCGTTTAGTTGCAAGGGAAATGCAAATATTTTTAGAAAGTAAAACATATTTTACAGGAAAGACAAATATTTCTTTTCACTTCCCTAGTTCCCTTTCCCCACTCCCCTTACAACCAAACCAAGCTGTAACAGTTTCTTACATTAATTTTCTTTTCATATACCATAAAAAATGCGGTGCAGGAAATAATAGATGAAGAGGATGAAAAGCTGAAAATCCTGAAGAGTGATTTGGGTGAAGAAGTATACAGGGCAGTTACTACAGCCCTAAAGGAGATAAATGATTACAATCCAAGCGGTCGGTACATAAAATCTGAAATATGGAACTACAAAGAAGCAAGGAAAGCTACATTGAAAGAAGGAGTCGCATATATTCTGAAGCAGTTAAGAGTATATAAGCACATGTTGATCTAAGACTGATAGAACTGCTTTATTCCTGCTGGTGATACCTTTTTGTATGGAAACAAAGCTTGGTCCCATTAACATGTAAATAGCTCAGGTTGACATATATGATGTTACTAAATAGCTCATTGTATCAGCTTGCAGATTTGACTCAAGAAAAATTGGGCATCTAATAGTCATCTTCAGCACAGTCAAATGTTCACCCTCATCAGATTTTTTATTTTGCTAAAAATATCAATCATAAAAAAAATAAAATAATAAATAAATAAATAACCAGAATCGAAGAAAAACAATCAAAAATCAAACAGCGTTCCCAACACACCCGATACGTGGATCCCCACCTTCGGCATGGCCATCAGCAGGGATCAACTAACCAGAAAGCATTATGAGAATCTGTATTGTGATCTGGCTATAGCATCCCATGCCACCTTGTCAGAAACATGATTTGGCAAAGATGCAAAAGTATTAGATATTCCAAGTCTTCGAAGCTTGTTTTGCCAAGTAACTCACCACAGCATTTGCCTCCCTATTTTTTTTTTTTTCGCTAGAAAGTCAGAAATATGTATTAAAAAAGAGAGAAAAAAAAAAGAGGAAAAATAGAATACAACCTAAGAGCCAGAAAACGAGCCTCCACCTACGGCATTGCCATCAGCGGAGACTCACTTCCGCTATCTCATAAATCTAAATCTCGTTCTTCCTGCCTCATCTAAAAACAGCTCGCTCATGATGCGATGAGGTAGGATTACGTCGTCAGAAGAAGTCCCAGTCTTAGCTGCTTCTTTAGCCAAATAATCTGCAATCGGATTAGCTTCCCTGAAACAATGCGAGATCTTCCAAGAAATGTTATTTAAATAACTAAGAAGGTGGTTCCATTCCTGATGAACAAACCAAGGAATAAGCCTATGGTGGAATAGGCCAACCGCTGCAGAGGAATCAGAATCTATCCAAAGGTGATTAAAATTTCTTTCACGAGCAAGAGAAATCCCCTTAATTATACTCCAAATCTCAGCCGAGAAACTGTCAGTGACATCTAGAAAAATGTGATAGCAGAACAGCATTCTACCATCATGATCTCTGAATACACCTCCCCCTCCTGCACACCCTGGGTTACCCAAAGAGCAGCCATCTGTGTTAAGTTTCACCCAATCATGCATGGGCTTGCACCAGTGAACTTCCAGGATAGGATTTGAGCAATGAGAGGACGTAGAGAGATGCAGTCTTCTGCACAGGGTGATGTCCTCAACCGATCTGGGATAAAATTTTTGGCTGCTAGATATAAAGTGGATGTCCCCTTTAATATTGCTAAAAATCATGTCTAAACTTCTTTTCGTCCCTTCAAAACGCCTTTGGTTTCTTTCTTGCCAGATTGCAGCCAGAGAAGAGAACAAGGCAATCACCCAAGCCTCTTTGAGGGGCCAATTTTTAGTTTTGTTTTTCCACCAAGACACCAAATCAATTATTGAAGCTTTAGAAGACCATGTCAAGTTAAAAAGACCAAAAATCATTCTCCATAAGTCAGAAGAAAATTTGCAAGCAAGAAACAAGTGGCAAATGGATTCAGATTTGGAGCCACATAGGTCGCAGCGAGATGGGAAATGGATACCCTTTGCTTGAATTTGGTCATCAGTTGGGATTTTCCCATAGATCAGGCGCCAGCCCAGTATTGATAGTCTTGGTAGAATATGTTTGCTCCAAACAAAAGATGACCAAGGAACCTTGGATTTAGAGGACCTCAAGCCGTTCCATGCCGAATTGACTGAGAAGGTCCCCATAGAGTCTATGCTCCACACACATCTGTCCTCCATAGGGACAGAGGGTAGCTTGACGGCCTCTATCCTTTGAAAATTTTCTGCAAGAAAATCAGATTGCACTGGAGGCAGCGCCCAAGACCCATCAACAATAAAGTCAGCCACAGTTTGATTAAGGTTTGAGAAAAGCTCTTCATTCAACTCAGAGAGAACCCCTATGGGTTTAGGCCCAAGCCAATTATCATTCCAGAAATTTATTTTTCTTCCCCTGCCAATGATCCATCTCTCATTGTCCGAAATAAATTTCCACATTCTTCTTATACCCGGCCAAATGGAAGAGCGCCTATAAGAGCGTTTAGGAAGGCCTGAATGAAATAAAAACCTTGCTCGAAGCAAGCTGCTTAGCTGGGAATCTTCTGCCTTGATTGACCATGCTGGTTTGGCAATTAAAGCCATATTAACCTCACGCAGCCTTCTGATGCCAAGACCCCCCTTGTCCTTGGGTTTACAAATTGTATCCCATTTGACAATGGTAGCCTTAGAAGATTCTATCTCACCAGTCCATATAAAATTCCTCATCCACTTTTCAAGATTCCTGATTAAGGGAGAAGGCCACCAGTAAACTGAAAAGTTGTGCAAAGTCATTCCAGAGATGACAGACTTTACAAGTTCAACTCTCCCTGCCATGGACAAAAGTTTCCCCTTCCAGCCAGCCAGCTTGGCTTTAATTTTGTCCATAACAGGGAGAAAGGGGTCTCTTTTCACTCGGCCTTGGAAGATCTCAACGCCCAGGTATTTTGTTGGGAAGTTGCAGCAAGGAATTTCCAACTCTTCTGCAATCCACTGCTTCCTTACTGAAGGAATTTTCCCCAAGAACAACTTGCTTTTCTCTAAATTAAAAAACTGCCCAGAGCATTTTTGATAGATAGCAAGGAAGGACTTCAAATTTCTAACATACCTCTTGGAAGCGCTCATGAAAATGAAGACGTCATCGGCGAATAAGAGATGCGTAGGGACATCAGCACCATGAGGACCCGATAGGGACTTTATATGAGATTTAGCGGCTAAGTCACTCGTGCCACGACAGAGAACCTCTTCGGCAATAATAAATAGGATGGGGGAGATGGGATCTCCTTGACGTAGCCCTCTGCTGACTTCAAAAAAACCCACAGGACTGCCATTCAGGAGCACAGAGATCCTGGCCGACTGAAGCAAGGTATGAATCCAGCCAATCATTTTTTCAGAGAAACCAAACCTTCTGAGCACTTGGAATAGAAAATCCCAAGAGATAGTGTCAAACGCCTTTTTGATGTCTACCTTGAGACCAAGATTGCCTCCTCTAGAGGTCTACCCTATTAAGTTTGCCAATTCTGAAGCTAGATAGATATTAGTCTGAATAAGCTTCCCTTTCTGAAAGGCTCCCTGCTCTTGCGAAATAATTTTTGGCAAAACACTAGAGATATGAGAGGCCATTATTTTAGATAGGATTTTGCAAAAAAAATTCCCCATACATAATGGACGGAATTTGTCAAGAGATTTGGCTCCCTCCACCTTAGGAATTAATAACAAGAAATTATTATTAATACCATGGGGAAGAATACCTGATGAAAAAAAAACCCTTGACAGCTCTGTAGACATCGTCATGGATTATATCCCAGCATTTTCTGAAGAACGCTCTAGTGAAGCCATCAGGTCCTGGAGAGCTGTCCGGATCGAGGTCCCACACCGCTCTCTTGATCTCCTCTTTAGAGGGAATGGCATCCAACATCACTTGGTCCGAATTCTAAAGAATTTTGGGAATGCAGTTAAAAATCTGGGGGTGATCCTCCAGGTCTACTTTCTTGTGAAATGTCTCATAATATTCTGCCAAATAGGATCCCATCTGATCTCAAGCACTAATATCAACTCCATCCTTAGTAGTGATGTATCTAATAGTGTTTTTGGATCTCTTGATTCTGGTCATGACGTGAAAAAATTTGGAACACCTGTCCCCTTCCTTAAGCCATTTTACCCTAGATTTTTTAAGCCACAATTTCTCCTGGTTTTCCATTGCTTTCCAATATTTGGTCTTGGCATCGGCTTCCTGATCAAAGAGCTGCTCAGCCTTGGAAGTAATCAACTCCTGATCCAGATTAGGGAAGGCTTCCCTAGACCAAGATTTAATAACAGGTTTCAGAGCCTTCAGCTTCTGCGCAAGGATGAAAGGGGGAGATCCTGAGAAGTTATTATGCCAAGCTTCTTTTATCACATCTAAAAATTGATGGTGATCCATCCAAAAAGAATTTAGCCTGAAAGGGCAGTTTTTAGGCTTAATAGAAAAAACCGAGCAGGCCATCAGGGGAGCATGGTCTGATGCAACACGAATCAGCACCTTTTGAATGCAATCGTCAAAGATCTTCATCCACTCTTCATTCACAAAAGTTCTATCAAGAACCGCAGCAACATTACCCCTTCTTCGGTTATTAGTCTAAGTAAATTTTCTTCCCGAGGAAGGGATTTGGATCAATGCTAAAGCATCAACCATGGCAGTAAACTCAGAGGCTGCGCTAAGAGAGAAACTTCCTGGCCCTTGTCTCTCGTGATCGTAAAGGGTTGCGTTAAAATCCCCAATAATCATTCTTGGCACTCCCGAATCACCGGAAACTATATCCATCCACAGAGATCTCCTTTCTGCTCTGAGGCATTTTGCGTGCACCATAGAAACATTAAGCATTCTACCATTCCACTCCACTTGGATTGACAACTGCTGCTCTGACATGGAGGATATTAATGGTTTCCTTAGTCCTTGCTTCCACATGATCCAAAGGTTTGGATGCGCATTGACCCTTTCATTATGAATAAAATCAGTCGCGAAACCGATTTTACTAAAAAAGCTTTTTGGAAATTTATTCGTAGACACCATTGGTTCGGCCAAACAAATGATATCAGGAGAGTTCTCACGGACTATCTTCAATAAGGCAATCCTAGCTGATGCCTTCTTAATTCCGCGGACGTTCCAGAAGAGGACTTTCATGGACGCCTAGATGATGGGATTTGGTCGACTCTAGCTGGTCGACCCACTTTCTGCATCTGTTTTCCCTTCTTTCTTTGCATTCTAACCCAGCCTTGCTTCCCCTCTTCCCTTGCCACAGCCGTTGAATCTACCATTGCAGCCGCCTCGTGAGCATCGTCGCGATTGGCACCATCACGGGTGGTAACTCGCGTACTCCTGCGCACAGTCTCAAGGTGGTGATCACTGGCATCAGGGCTGCTGCCAATCCAGGATCCAGAGGTCTGATTGATAGGATCTTGGGTATGTCCAAGATCCATACCCACTTCTGCCTGACCCGCTTCTGTACTCAAACCGAGCACAACCTCCAACTGAGGATCTCCATGCAGATTGTTTGCATTTTCAAAATTTAGAATCTCATGTTGATTTGAAATCCTATTATTTGTGGAAAGAGAATCCACATTGGAACCCAAAGGAGAAGGTCTCCTTGATGGAGGTGTCATATCCTCCCTAGGAGTCTCAACGCCCCCACTTGCCATGTTTAAGGAACTTTCCAAAATAGGAGAGTCGTCCCTGTCACTTCCTCTCTCCACCATGGCCGAGTCAGCAGCCCCCAAAGCCTCCTCCCTACCACCGTGTAAGGTGGCCTCAGCTTCACTGGCATCATGAGCATCACGATGCTGAAGTCGACGTGAGGAAGAAAAGGTGGAAGGCACCATTGTTCCCCTAGGAGAGTCATTGACATATACTGCTCCTGGGACTCCTTGATTAGGCTCCATCCGACGAGCTCGCGAATCTGCTATCTTCTTCTCTTTACAATCAGATAGGACATGTCCCACTTTTTTACAAAATCCACACTGCCCCATTGAATCTTCGTAGAGCAATTTCTGCTCAAACCAGAACAAGTTTGCAATTCCTGGTTGCCGTCGCTCTACCTGAATTTCCTCAGGTCTTGCAGATCCCGCGTTCATCTCCACTAGGACACGAGCATAGTTCCCGTACATTACATTCTTCGTGCGATGATCGAGAGCCACCAGATGGCCCGCAGCCTTAGCCATTGTCAGTAACACCTTCTCGTGCCAGTATTCTAGTGGCAAGTTTGGAAACCTCACCCAAACAAGATTTTTTTTTACTAGTTTTTCATGTATACTGAATCTGGGCACCAGCGTTGAAAACGCACGAGCTGCCCTCCCACCTTCACAGGACTTCTCTTCCAGATGGATGCCATGTCCACTTCTTTCTCAAACTGAAAAATAGTAAACCCTTTACCCATGGGCACCATCTTGATGTGACCCTTGAGATTCCAGGATTCGCGAGCTTCTTTGCGAACATCATCCATAGAAAGGAATTGAAAATTAAGTCTACCGATAAGGGCATATCGATACCTCCCTAGTCGATCCTCATATGCATCCTGAGGTATAATTACCTTTGTTGAAGTTCCTGCGCAGACAGGGTCAGGGAGATAGTCAACTTCAGGCAGGACGCTCCCTACAGCCTTAGCATATGTTTTCTTAGGGATCTGGGCAGCAGGTTGTTCATTACCACCATCCACCACGAGGGAGGGTGCGGCAACGAGTGGTTCCTTCCCTTGATCGCCTTCTTCCGCCTGAGCACTAGTTTCCATAATGTTGTCCGAAGGATCGGCCTCCTTGGATGCATTTAGCATCTGAGGTGGGTTACAGGTAGCACTCCAGAAGTCTGTGAGCCGAAGCTGCTTGCCCCTCTCTGATGGCCGGCCTCCACCAGGGTCATGACCAGACTCAGAGATCGGAGCGTTCATCTTTTCAAAAAAACCGCAAATAGAATATTCTTTCTTAATACCAGCATTTGCCTCCCTAAAACAGTGGGTGATCTTCCATTGGATCACTTGCAAGTATGACTGCACATAATTCCATTTCTGAAGAGCAAACCAAGGAATGCAATTTCCCTGAATTGATGTAACCACAGCCACAGAATCCGACTCAATCCACAGAGCAGAAGCCTGAATCTCCTTGGCTCTCACGATTCCTTCAAGTAAAGCTTCAAATTCAGCTTCAAAAACAGTTCTCACCCCTAAGAAAATATTTAGAGCACTCACACCTGGCCCAAATCATCTCTCAAAACAGCACCGACACCAGCATGACCAGGATTCCCCAAGGAGCTACCATCAACATTTAATTTTAACCAATTCCGCATCGGCTTGCACCAATAAACCTCTAGTGGACATTTAGTCCAATTAGGAAAAAATGACAGATTTAAATTTCTGCAATGCATCAGATCAGCCACCGTTTTAAACACTCCCTGCATATTAAGATTAAGAGATCTAATATCCTCCTTAATCATCCCAAAAATTTGGGAAGTTGATCTAAAGTTTCCATCATACCTTCTAGAATTTCTCTCCCACCAGAGGAAATATGATACTAAAACCAGACCCACCATCCACGGGTCTTTGGCATTTACTTATTTTCCTCTTCCTCTTCCACCAAGTGAAGAAACCCTCCATTGATGCTTGATCTTGCCACACTATTCCAAAGCATTCAACAAAACATTTCCATATTCTACAAGGAGCATCGCAAAAAAATATGATGCGTAGTTTCACTTGCTTCTCCACACAGGTTGCATTTTGAAGCAAGCAGTGTGCTTTTCTTTTTAATTAGGTCATCAATTGGAATTTTTCCATGAGCTAGTCTCCACCAAAACGTAGCATGATGAGGTTGAAGCTTTTTACACCATACAATTGAATGCCAAGCAACTTTAGGATTTCTTTTCCTAATATCATCCCATGTAGAAGAGGTGATAAAATTTCCCGAGGTAAATAAGCTCCATATACATCGATCTTCTATTTGAACTTGAGGCAATTTAATTTCTCTTGTCGCCTGAAAAATACCATTCATAAGATTAGATTGAACATTTGGTAATTTCCACATCGATCCCGATATGAACTCCTCCACCTTCGCCTCCACATTATCAAACACTTAAACCTCAAGGCCAGAAATCTCAGCAGTAGATTTAGGGCCCCACCATATATCCTTCCAAAAGTCTATAGACCACCCATTCCCCACAATCCATCTCTCCTTCGCACTAACATAACACTGCAACCGCCTCACCCCTGGCCAAATAGACGAAGACCTATAGCCTTTCTCCAATTGACCATTTTTGGAAAGAAATCTGGCCTTTAAAAAACTGAAGGTTGATGATGAATCATTCTTAATCTTCCACACCAATTTACTGATCATGACCTTATTCACATCCATGAGTCTTCTAATACCCAACCCTCCTTCCTCCTTCGACATACAAAGTTGCTCCCATTTCACCGTTATAGCTTTCCTAAAATCAATTTCTCCAGTCCAAATAAATTTTTTCATCCATTTCTCCATGATAGAGATAAGGGATGAAAGCCACCAATAAATAGAAAAACTATGGATGGGCATACCTGAGATGACCGATTTCACTAGTTCAACTCTACCAGCCATGGACAACAACTTTCCTATCCATCCCACTAAGTGACTTTTCACCCTATCCAACACAAGAAGGAGAGCATTTTTTTTAACCCTTCCTTTAAAAATCTTGACCCCCAGGTACCTAGTCAGAAAGCTACACACCGGGATGCCAAGCAAATTAGATATGGAGCTCCTTCTTGCCAGAGGAACCTTTCCCATAAATATCTTACTTTTTTTTAGATTAAACCTTTGACCTGAAAATTCTTGATATCTAGTAAAAAATAATTTCAATTTTTTAACATATTTGATCGAAGCATTAGTAAAAATAAAGACATCATCAGCAAATAAAATATGACCTGGAACAGATACCCCACACGGCCCCTGTAGAGGCTAGATTTTTTTTCCTCCTAAAGCTTTGCAAGACCTCTACAAAGCACCTCTTTAGCAATAATAAAAATCAAGGGAGAGATAGGATCACCTTGTCTGAGGCCATGCTCCACTCCAAAAAATCCCACAGAGCCACCATTGAAGAGAACCGAAATTCTAGTAATCAAGAGGAATTGATGGAACCAAGATATCCATTTTTCAGGGAATCCAAATTTTCGCAAGACATGGAAAATAAAATTCCAGGTTATAGTGTAATACTCCTTCCGAATATCAATCTTAATTCCCAATCCACCCCCTCTAATCGCAGAGAACATCAAGTTGGCCATCTCAGAGGCAAGGCCAATATTGGATTGGATAAGCTTGCCTTTCAAACACACCTTGTTCTTCTGAGATTAGTCTCGAGAGAAAAAAACTAAGCCTCAGAGCCATAATTTTTGACACCACTTTTTTTTTTAAAAAGTTTCCCATATAGAAGGGCCGAAAATTATTCAAAGAGGAAGCACTGTCCACCTTAGGAATGAGAACAAGAAAGCTGTTATTCACACCATATGGCATTTGTCCCATGCTAAAGAATTCTCTGACTACATTACCTACATCATGGCCTACCACCTCCCAACATTTCCTGAAAAACGCACTAGAAAACCCGTCTGGACCCGGGGAACTGTCTGGGACAAGGTCCCATAACGCCTACTTTATCTTGGAGTCCCTAGGAATTGACACTAAACTATACACATCCACCTCATCAATAACCCATGGAATACAGTCAACGAGCTCTAAATGGTCTATCATAGGCCCTGCTCTGTGGAATTCTTCATAGAAATCCACAATATACTTCCCCAACAACGTAGGCTTAGAAACCGTTGTCCCATCCTGTATTGTTAAACTCCTAATATAACTTTTGCATCTTCTCATCTTCACAGAAAGATGAAAAAATTTTGAATTTCTGTCCCCCTCCTTCATCCATTTAATGCGAGGTTTTTCAGCCCATAATTTCTCAAAATTAGCTAAATCCTCCACATATGCAGCTTTAGCTTCTACTTCTTTTTCAAATAATTGATCATCAAGACCAACAACCTTAATCTGATCTAGAATCTCAGTAAGAGATTTTTTAGCATTTTCCAAACTAACATTAAAGTTTGGGAAAGCTTCTTTAGCCCATCTTCTTAAAATCATCTTCAAACGTTTCAATTTTGCAGTAAGCACAAATATTGGCGATCCACGAATCCACCCCTGCCAAGAATTTGCAACAACAGAGAGAAAACTACCATGGTCCATCCAAAATTTATGGAATCTAAATGGGCAATTACTAGGTCTAGGAATCATGTTAGTCAAAATCAATAAAGGAGAGTGATCCGAGAGATCTCTAGGCAGGACATGCTGAGAGCAGTCATTGAAAAATGATAACCAAGAATCATTGCAAAAACTTCTATCTAAAACAGCGACTACATTACACATTTTTCTGTTATTGGACCACGTGAACTTACGACCTTGAGAAGGCACCGGCATCAAAAAGCAAGCATCAATCATCGCCTCATATTCTGCTGCAGAGCCGAGACTGAAAGCATCCGGACCACGCTTCTCATGAGGTGCCAAAGTGACACTGAAATCACCTGCGACAAGCCAGGGACACCCCAGTTGAGGCCCCGAAGCAGCTATCTCAGCCCAAAGAGATCTCCTCACAGCTCTGAAGCAACTAGCGTGCACAAAGGAGACAACAACAGCTTGTTGCCGCCACATAACTTTCACAATCACCTGTTGGTCCGATTCCGAGACTATGACCGGGTGATCCCATATGGGACTTCCACATCACCCAAATGTTGGGTACCTTCTCAACTCTATGATTATGAATAAAATGCACCTCAAACCCAAGCTTATAAAAAAATAAGCTTATTGATGCTCTGCTCAAGACAATTCTATGATTCAATGATTCAAGGAACTTGTTGATAAACTGGCAATGTTTCCAGGAAATCTATGGTGTGGCTCCCCTGTTCCATGACTTGGCTGGGTACTGCTATAGAATTTGATGGTAAGGGTTGGTGGTGGGATTTAAAAATCGGATTAGATTGGCCCGGCTGATCTGTGGATCGGATTTGATTGGAATCAGCCGAGGCAAATTTTGACTTTGGCCAATCTGGTTGAGGCCAGTTCTGTATGAAAATTAGGGTTGAAATGGTTTTTTAGTCTTCTTTTTTGTTTTTGAGGTCATCGATACTTAATTCATGAATCTTCCTTTTCTAACCAACATTGGTTACTTCAAGCTGGTAATTTCTTCATTTTAACTTAGTGCTTGCACCTCATGATCTACTCATTTTCTCATTTCAGACCTAACTGATATGTTTTACAAAATTTCATAAGAATATGTTATACCAAGGAGGGGGGTTGGTTTGGCAGGTGGAAGCTGAAGTGGATATTGTCACCTAGTAATATATAATAATTTGGAAAATTGTTGATAGATATAAATAAAAAGGATGGGCATGCTACCAGAGTACCTAGGAATAAGGTATGCTAGCATCTACTGGCCGTTAGATGATAAAATTGTAATATGTACCGTTGGATGAAAAATGGCAATATATGTAATATGTCTTATGTTAGTGGTATGAGAATAAGCAATACGGAATACACATTACATGTGAGTTGCGGTCTACAAAGTACTATATAATATTTATCTCTGTCCCTCCTTTTTATTGGAAGACCCACATTAAGCATTAGATGTAGTGATAGGCATCTCAACCACTCAACATTACTATCCTACATCATCCATAATGCACCTTCAACTAGGGGTGTCAATCGGTCGGGCGGGTCGGTCTCGGTTGGGCTTAACCGGCCTGGCGGTGTGAAATCTTTGCACCGTGAATGCCCGTTTACTTAAACGGGCCTAGGTTTGGGGGGGGGCATGGTATGGTTTGTAATCAGGTTGGTCGGTGTTGGGCTTTAATCGGGCTACCTTAAATAGGTCTTAAATGGGCTACGGACCTATTTAAGTCTAAACGGGCTCTAAACGAAATCCTTTTTTAAGTGGATTAAATGTCAAAAAATCTTCCATTTGAACATAGTAAAGGTGACCCAAAAACTCTCTATAGTTAATCATATATGAGATCATGATTGTTTCTTACAAAAAACAAGAGAGATTATGACAAGTACCAAAGTGATTGTTCTCCACAAGAATTATCTGCCCTTCATTCATTCCCTACTAAAACATCTCAAAAGACCATATTTTATTTTATTACAAAGTTGGAAGTAATACCATGTTCAACATTATCTATCATTTTTTTTTTTTTTTTTTTAATTACAAAGTCTTTACTATTATTTTATATTAGTAGTGGTAAAATAGGCATTTAGGCAGTTTTAAAGGGGTCAGGTTGGTCGAGCTAAATGGCTCGGTTCAAGCGGGCTTCTAAAATGAGTCAGGCCGGTCGGGCGCCCTGACGGGCTAGTAGCCTGCACCGTAAATGCCCGTTTAATAAACATGTCGGGAAAAGGTCTGCTTGCGCCTTCTCTGTTTCTGTGGATTCCTCTCCAACAAGCATGAAAATTCATTTCACTATGAAAAAAATGGGAAGTGAAACTCCCTTGAGAACCTATAATGGATGGATCATCTAGGCCTCCTCCGATTCAGTTCATCCAGCATCGATAACACACAAGGTTGCAAAGAGTTTTTCTTTCTTTCCTTATTATTATTTTTTTTTTTGGGTAAAATCATGTTCCAGAGCAGGGAGAATGGGGTGTGGATTGAAGGAAGGTACTATGGTGAAGTCCTTTCTAGGGCAATGATTTTCAGTATGTCTTCGATAGCAATGAGATCATGGTTAGAGAAGCCAATTTGACGAACCTTGAACTTTGCAACTGCAACTGCAACTGCAACTAATGGATAATAACATAACAGGAAGGAGATTACGTATTATGATTTCCAATCATACCGTATATCTGAATATGCTGTAGTATCTCAGAAATTTGTCAAGCTAGAGACAGAAAATCATCTAATGGTTTGAATTAAACCTAGAAAATCATATGGCTAACATCTTCCAAGTATACCTCATTCTAGGGTAACCTGCTAATATGCCCACCTCGTAAAAAAAAAAAAAAAATAGAGGGTTGGGGACTTGAGGTCATTTCAAAAGAGAAAGAGAGAGATAGACACAATGCTCGTTAGTTTGTGGCACGTGGGTAACATGTCCAACTTTTTCCCAAAATTTAACTAGAAAAACAACTAGATGCCATAGAGTTCAAAATTGAGAGGTCAAAAGGGATATTAGAATTGGTGAAAGGAGCATACGAGAGATGAAGTCAATGAAGAGCGAGCTGGATGAGAAGTAGAGTTGGAGAACCTTCAATAACTCTACCAAACTCTTTTAGTGAAGAAGCACAAGAGCAATGATGAGCTGCAAGATGCTAATTAATATAAGTGTATACTCTCAAGAATCTCTAGTCTCAATCATAGTTAGCAAAAATGAGAATAGCAAAAAATTAGAAATGGATGGAACGGGTTTTAAACTGTAAATTTTTTCAAATAATACGGTCAAATAAACGGTAAAAAAAAAAAGAGAACGACAAAAAAGGGAAAACGGACGGTACAGGTTTTAAATGCGTAGATTTTAAACAAACGTGACCAAAAAAAGGGTAATATACTTATATAAATTAAGGAATTATTACTAAATTCCTGCATCTAATGTTCAAAACAACTACAGTATCCAATACTAATGCATATGTATATCATGTCTCATTATAAGTTTTATGACATATAATTGAATACCATCCAGTACCAATTCTAAATTCATACACCACATATGTCCAAGCTTTATTGAGCAATGTGGCTTAGCTATGATGTTGTCCATTGTTGTCAACATTAGGAGTGTCAATCCTGAGCCTACACCGGTAGGCCTGACCTAGCCCAACCCGCTTAAGGCCCAACCTGAATCGGCCCGTTTAATAAATGTGTCGGGCTTAAGCCCGGTAGAACCAACTCAATTAGCCCGACCAACCTGACCCCCTTTAGAAATGCTTAAATTGAATATGGAATAGCTAGGACTAAATAGTAATTTCATATGGGAAAAAACCCTAAACGCCTAAAGAACTACTGGAAGTCTAGAACCCTAGAAGTCACTTACTAGAGCCGCTTCCCTCTTCCCTCTTCCCTCTAGTCGTCGGTGCCTTCTTCCATCTAGTCACTGCATGCCGCTGGTTGCCGGTGCCCTCTTCCTTCTAATTGTCGTTGCTAGATGCTATCCTCTTCCTTCTAGGTGCCACTAGTAGCCACTTTCCTCTAGGTGCCGCTACCCTCTTTCAGACTCTGGTTTCCTTCGTAAGAGTTAAGTTTTTTTTTTTTTTAAGACTCTTTGATTCTAAGAGAATCAAAGAAGCCAAAGTTTGTTCTGATATAAGTTTTTTTTTTTTTTTTTTGCCTCTCATACTCTCTGGTTCTGATAAAATCAAAGAGGCTCAAAGAAGCCGTTGCTCAAAGAGGCTCACAGATGCTGGTTCCTACTCTTGCCTACCCTTGCTACTTTCGTTGGTTCTATTAATATCAAAGAAGCCGCTGCCCTCGAGCTTCTCTCTCTTGTCTCTTAGACTCTCTTTGGTTTTTATAAGGTATTTCTATTCAAAATGATCTCCATGATCCTAATATTTTTTTCATTTTGACTTTATCAAAACTTTTTTTTTCCCTACATCACTAGGGTTCAATTGTTAATCCTAAAGATCAAGAGATGAGCATTTTCTGAGTGAAGACGAGTATTCTGTGAGATTCATCATCTAGTTGGTCCCAGGGGATATGGGCTAATTTGAGCTATCTGGAAGTGTGCTACTGTCCTAACAATAAGGAAGCCTAACTACTTGGTAGGAAGGAAGCCCAAACTTATATGGATATGTTACCAAACCAATTTGCATTTTCAGTCAAACCTGTAGTGGGAATGGGGTAGTAAGGGACCATAACTGCTTTAGCAAAGTCAAGTTTTTTAGCATGTTTTGTCTACAAATTTTGTGCACTTGGCAGCTGTATAGAGTTGACCCTAATATTTTCTTGTCTATGTCTCAAAATCAGTTATGAATTCGTTGATCAGAATAATGGTGAACATGTAAATTCAAGTTATCAATGAAGGTCTAGTCATTACCATAAACCTGGGCTTCCAATTGAAATTGTTAGATTGATTGTGAAGCTACTCATCACTTGATAAAACTTAGAAGCCACTTGTTAACTACAAGATATGGTTCCGGAATTATCAATTGTGAATGTTATCCTCCATTTAATCCGCTTAAAAACTGATTTTAGGGTAGGCCCGTTTAAGCTAGCTCGATTAAAGCCCGACACTGACCGGCCTGATTAGAAACTGTATCGTGCCCCCCAAACCCAGGCCCGTTTAAGTAAACGGGCGTTCACGGTGCAAGGATTTCACACCGTCAGGCCCGGTTAGGCCTGACCAAGACCACATTCCTGGATCGCCAATGATGGTTATGGCTCAAAAATTAAAAAGATTGAAGGTCTTCCTGCGCTCCTGGGCAAAAGAAAATTTTCCAAATTTTAATTTGGAGATGATGGAAGCAAAAAAATGCATGGAGGAGATCCAGACTGAAATTGACAGAGATGGGATAAATGACTCAATTTATGCCAAAGAAGCTGATGCAAAGACCAGATATCTGAAGGCCCTGCAAAATTATGAGAAATTATGGGCTGAAAAATCTCGTTCTAGATGGAGGAATCAAGGAGATAGATGCTCAAAATTTTTTCACATCTCAGTGAAGATTCGGCGAATGAAGAACTCCATTAAATCTCTGAAGATGGTTGATGGGACCCTGATCTCTGATAGAGAGAAGATCAAGGAATATGTTGCGGGTTATTATGAGCATTTTCACAAAGGTACTCCCCTTACCAATCACATGGATTTATTGCAATGCATTCCTAATGTTTTGGAAGAATGGGATAGAGGTCGATTAGATGGTATTCCCTCTGACTCTGAGATTAAGCATGCGGTGTGGGATCTTGATCCAGATAGTGCTCCTGGTCCAGATGGATTTCCTGGAGCTTTTTATAAATCATGTTGGGACATCATATCTTCAGATTTGTGCAATGCTATCAGATGGTTTTTCAGAACTGGGTTCATGCCTTACGGCATTAATAATTATTTCCTAGTTTTGATTCCTAAAATTGAAGGAGCACTATCCCTAGACAAATTCAGGCCATTGTGCATGGGAAATTTTTCATGCAAAATAATATCAAAGATTCTGGCTATGCGATTATCGTGTGTTCTTCCAAAAATTATCTCTGAGGAGTAGGGGGCCTTCCAGAAAGGGAAGATCATTCATTCCAACATATCACTTGCCTCGGAGCTGGCAAACATGATGTTTGCATCCACAAGAGGTGGAGGTATGGGTTTAAAAATTGATATCCAGAAGGCGTTCGACACCATCTCTTGGAATTTTATTTTTCATGTTCTGAGGAGATTTGGATTTTCTGAAAAATGGATCTCTTGGATCCATCAGATCCTTGTTTCTGCCAGAATCTCAGTTCTGTTTAATGGTGGCCCTGTTGGATTCTTTGGTGTGGAGAAGGGTCTGAGACAAGGAGATCCAATCTCGCCTATGCTGTTTATCATTGCTGAAGAGGTTCTTTGTAGAGGCTTATCTGAGCTCCTAGTCAATAACAGCATTAAAGCTCTATCGGGTCCGCGTGGGGCGATTATCCCTACACATATTCTTTTTGCTGATGATGTTTTTATCTTTTCTAATGCTTCCATCAGGTATGTTAAAAATCTCAATAATTTTCTCGCTAAATATCAAAGCTTCTCTGGCCAGAAAATAAATTTAGACAAAAGCAAGCTTTTCTTGGGATCTGTTCCTGCCTCTAGGAAGCAAGCCATTGCAGAAGAACTTGGTATCTCCATTTGTAACTTCCCCACCCGCTATTTGGGGGTCGAGATCTTTAAGGGAAGGCTGAAAAAGGAGTCGCTAATCCCCATTCTGGATAAAGTCAAAGGGCGTCTAGCAGGATGGAAAGGGAAGATTTTGTCCATGGCTGGACGAGTGGAATTGGTCCGCTCAGTGATCTTGGGAATGATGAACCATAGTTCAGCTGTATATTGGTGACCTTCATCCCTTATTGCAATAATGGAGAGGTGGATGAGAAATTTTATCTGGACAGGTGAGATTGATACTGCAAAAAAAATATCAGTCAGATGGGATCTTTGTTGCAGACCTAAGGATGAAGGTGGTTTGGGACTGAGAAGGCTCAGAGACATAAACAAAGCCATGCTCTGTAATATGGTCTGGAGGGTCAAGCATGAGAATTCCTTAGCATGCAAATTCTTAAGGGCGAGATTTTTGAGGGGTGATGGTTCCTTCAAAAAGTCCTATAAGCCTTCATCGATTTGGCCAGGCTTTAGGAAGATGTGGGACTTCATGACCACCAAAGAAGCCTGGATGATTGGAAATGGGGACAGCATAAATTTCTGGTCAGATAAATGGTTGGGCGGCAAATCCATCCTAGAGCTAGTTGGCCTGGAGGGAGAGTCAAGTCTTCTCTGCAAGGGAAAGGTCAGTGACTTCATTGACAATTTTAAATGGAAATTGCCAAATGTTATCTCCCCTTTGCTGCATGATATTTTTGAGAAAATTCGAACCATTAAAATTCCATCTTATCCCTGTGAAGATATGTGCCTGTGGAGTCTATCATCTGATGGGATTTTCAATTCTAATTCTGCCTGGGAAGATATTAGGATTCGTAACCCGAAAGTGCCATGGTTCTCTTTGATTTGGGGTAAAAAGATGCAACCCAGGGTGTCTATCTTTGGTTGGAGAATGGTGCACGACAAGCTTCCTACAGATGACGTTATTCAAAAGAGGGGCATAGTCCTTGTCTCTAAATGCAGCTTATGTGGAATGGAGGCTGAGACATCGTCTCATATTTTCCTTCAATGCTCCTACTCCGAAGAAATATGGCTCTTTTTTTGTGGATGCTTCAATGTGCAATGGCAGCCTGCTGGAACCATGGCCGATTTCCTCACATGATGGAGAAGAAAACAGAAATCAGTTTGCTGCAAAGAGGCATGGATCATGGGGTTACTAACAGTGGCTGATCACATTTGGCGCGAAAGAAATATGAGAAGGCATGATGGCAAGGAACGACCGGCAAGATACCTGAAGCAGATGATTCTAGAGGATATTCAGTTTGCTAAGCCAAGCACTAAAGGTGAAGTAAAGACAATGTCCGATCTCATTTGCTGCAGGAAGCTTGGTATTCCGATTCAGCGATCTCCACCAAAAGCAATCTTAGAGGTTTTCTGGTGTAGACCCGAGGCAAATTGGATTAAATTGAATTTTGATGGAAGCTCAAGGGGGAACCCAGGTCGTGCAGGTGCAGGAGGAATTTTTCGTGATCACAGGGGAGGCGTTCTTGGCTCCTACAAAATTTTTATGGGTGTCTCGGGAGTCTTCGAAGCTGAAATCGAAGGCCTAATGGTGGGGCTGATGCGTGCTAGGGAGATGGGCATTCCATGTCTGTGGGTAGAGACGGATTCTAGTGCTGTTGCAATCTCTATCCAGCAAAATAAAATTCCATGGTTTGCTTTGCAGAGATGGATATTCCTCCAGCCATATTTGGAGAGTATCACATGGAAAATAACTCACAACTTCAGAGAAGCGAACTCAATTGCCGACTACCTGGCTAGAGATGCGGCGAAGACAGGGATATCAGCCATAAATGTTGACTTTCCTGCCAACATTAAGGATTTCATCAGAAGAGATGCTGATGGCAGACCAAACTATAGATTTGATTAGTGGGATTCTCTTTCCTCTGCTGATGGCAATGCCGAAGGTGGGGGTCAGGGAATCGATTTTATTTTTGATTCACTCTATTTTCTCAGTTTGATGTAGCTCTGTAATTTCTTCCTTTTTCTTCCATTTTAATATAATGACTTTCTAGCGAAAAAAAAAAAAAGGCCTGACCAAGACCGGCTCTGCCCTGCCCGACCGATTGACACCCTTAGTCAACATAGTCAACACACTCTTAGAGTAATGTATGTTTAGTTTGAGTTGAGAGTCATCACTTTAGAAACATTTTTCAACAAATGCATCAGTTTGTATTAAAGATGTGAACTTGAAATCGAAACTATTTACCGAAACTGAACCCAGCCATTTACATAGAAACCGTACAACCGTTTAGTAAATGGTTCGGTTATGGTTTTAAGTTTCAGGTCAACTAGCTAAACGGGTTGAAACTGAACTGAGCCGTTTAACCTGTTGGTTTCAAACCGAATTGAAACTGTGAAAATCAAACCGTTTAAACCGTCAAAACCGATCCGATTAACCCATTTAAAGATTAAATAAGGCGGTTGCAAAATATCATTAGTATCTCATTTGATTCAAAGATTGAGTGCTGCAAGCCTGCAAGTAATTCTAGGGGTAGCTTACTTATTGTTTGGAATGCCAATTAAATTAATCCAACGCACTAAGTAGAATGTATGCTGACAAAAATGTAATTTTTGCTTGTACCATAGCATGTTAAATATATATTTTCCAATATTATAACACATTATTTGGGGGGGGTGTTGGAAGAAGAAAATCCCTACTGTAGGCATTACTTACTGACTTGTTATATGCGTTTGAGACAAATTTCTATCAAAATATTTTCTTTTGCTTAGTTGTTTGGTTGTTTTAACAAAACATAATGGTTTGCATTTCACATTCTCAAGATTGAATCATTTATCACTAAAAGCAACTTTTAGTAAATATGCAAATAAACTAGAAACCCGATTGCTAACCGTATGGGATAAACCGAAATTGAAATTGAAACCATTTAAAACCATGAAACCGAAACAGTTTAGAAATTGTGGAAACTAAAACCATTTACTAAATGGTTGCGGTTTCAGTGGTGCGGTTTTGGTTTCAACCAGAATATATGTGAACCGAATCGAACCGAATCGAACCATTTAAACCAAAATCTAACTGATTAACACTCTTAGTTTGTATCTCAATTTTGGGATCCATACATTGATATTGAGTTGAAGGTGATATCATGAGAAATATAGGCCATTGAGTTAGCTTCAAGTCGGCGAAAAAATCAGATCAAACAAAGTTTGGGAGAGAGAGATATGGTCAATTAAGTAGACATTATGTTCAACAAGTTAAGACTTAAAACAGGCCAAAAAACGGGAACATGTTTAAATGTGTTTTAAACGTGTTTAGAATAGAAATGCTTACCGTTTATAGTTTTTTCAAATATCTTTAAGAAGCATTAGGGAAAACGTGTTTTAAACAATTAAAAACAAGAATGTTTTAAACGCGCTTTTGCTAACAATAGTCTCAACTTCTTTATAGGACCATTAAATTAATGATTATTAGCTTATGGTAACACTAATCTGACATCATAATTTCTTTCCCAAACTTAATTACCTCATGATTTTCTTACAAGGTTTGAAATATCAAGTAGCTGTGTTAAAAAAGGAGTCAACAGAATGGGAGAATTTTACAACTAATCATTTCTTAATAGAGAGAGAGAGAGAGAGAGAGAGAGAGAGAGAGAGAGAGAGAGATCCATGCAGATAAGGATGTCAATTTAGAACTAAAATAGAAAACAAAAACCAATTCCAGTTTGATTAACCGGAACTGATGAACCAAATAGAGTATGCTACAGTCTGGAACTAAGGAATAGAATCGAGGAGAGACTTTGTTATTTTCTGGTCGTGGCATCAGAACCAATGGTTATAACCAAAATCAAACCAAATTTTGGTACCAATATATTATATAAATATAGTATACTATATTACTACTAATGCTATAATATAGTAAATATATACTATAAACAAAGTATAAGAATTCGAGAACCATGTAGGAACAAATAGAATCAGGAACCGAATTGGAACCAGATAGGTTTGGTACCAAATATCAATTTTCAAATCCAAGGCAGGACTTGATCCGATTCCAAATCACACCAATACATATCAAAACCAAATCAAGTTGAATACCCATACCAAACCGATTTACACCCTTAGACTCCGTAGAACCGCAGAGGTACCAACTACGAAGGACGTCCAACTTGTCATGTACTGATACTTGTTCTTGTTCTTGATTTGACTTGGGCATCAATTTTCATTTTTTAATCGTACACTGGCTTAGGTCAAATCAAATCACTGATAGAGTTTCTACCCCCCCAAAAAAAAAATCACTGATACAGTGGCTGATTAAAACATCATCATAACATGTATAACCTAAGTTTTAATTTATTCTATTGCCCCATTGCCCCTTAGATTTGCAAAACCTAGGAAAGTTGGATGGAAATTTCAATTTCAAGATGACCATACCTGTTTAGTATAATTTTCTTCCTCTACAAAAAAAAAAAAAAAAAAAAACCGGTGCCCGTTTTACACAAAATATGATGATCTCTATGTAAAATTCCAAAAACCATTTGGGGTGAGGAAAAAGAGAAAAAGAGAAAAAGAAAAAAATAAAAAAAATAAAAGAGGAGAAGAGCTTGGTGCTTATTCTTGGGTCTTTTTTAGTGTGAAGAAGAACTCAAGGACGAAGGACTATACTGTTAAAAACGTTACGGGAAATAGAAAAATCAAACACCTTTTTGTATTTCCAGAAATAGTTTCTTAGCACAAAAATGACAAAAACTGTTTCTATTGTTTATAAACACAGAAACAAGAGAAAGAAAATCAAATAGGCCCTTAATCATTGTGACATCAATTCAACAATAAGATATAAAGAGAAAATAATTTAATTTTTTTATAAGGGTAAATCTGTCGAATCAAGCAAATTCAAAAACCAATCCCAAGTTTTAATATGGCCAAGACTCGAGAGTCAAGACCAGAGATCGATATCAATCCTATCTGAACAAATTCACCAATACTGATTAAACATCATACCCTAAGATTTAATTTACATTATTACCCCTAAAAAATTTGCAAAACGCTGGAAAACTGGATGAAAGTTTCAAAATGACCATTTTTGTTCCTTAACTCACACATGCAGCACCGGTGCTTGTTTACACAACACGACCTCTATAGGAGCAGGGGAATTGATGTCATTCTACATGAGCATTTTTGTCATTTCAGATACCCATTTGACTGTAGCTAAGCTAGGTTGTGCAAGAATATGCATTGAAACTTTGGAAAAAAAAGTTGCGAGAGGAACACGATATGAACAAGGCTTAATTTAATGGATAGAATATAAAAGAAAAGAAAATTTAAAAAAAAAATGAATTAAAAGAGAGAGATATACACATAAACTAATTATTGCATCATGATGAAATTTATATCTCTTCGCCAATTATTATTATTTTTTTTTTTTGAATTTACTTTATTTTATTTTCTATTCATTTCTTGACAACCGGGTTAGTATTTGAGGTGAGGAGAAAAAAAATCAGGTAAGGTTTTTTCTTTGGGTACTTATTCATAGGTTTTTTTTTTTTTTTTAGTATGAAGGAAAACTCAAGGAAGAAGGACAAGCAAAGGTAGGGTACTTATTTTTAGGTCTAGGAGGCGATTCCTTCTATTGCTTTTACTTCCCTTTCAACGTGAAAGATGATAATTCAGATAGAAATAGCTCAACAGATCGTTTGGTCCGTCATGAACCTTAGGGAACACAGGAGATCCAGTTCATGTCCACTCCCTTGATATTTTTATGAGGATACCTATAGGTACGTAGGTTTAATCATAAATAAAGAAAGAAAAATAGAAAATGGTGTCGCACAAAGAATTTAAAATAGAGTGAATGAAGTAGAAGGGTGTCTTTGGAGTATTGTATGCTCAACATATTCCTTTAGAACCCAAAGAAATATTGTATAGGACTTAGGACAATTATATGACCAATAAATCATATATGGAGCTGAATGTTGGGCAGTATAAAACAATATATAAGCAAATTTAGTGTAACTGAGATAATGACGTTGAAATGGATGTGTGGTAAAAGTAGTAGAAGAATTGGTGAGTAAAATCATGCTTTAAGACTAGTAACAAGTATTATTTAAATAGAACTAATTGGAGAAAAAGAATCTACGTAATCATGTCCCAGCTCCATTTAGTTGGGTATGAGAATTGAGTTGAGTCGTATCTCTAAAGAAAGTGAGTGAATAAAATGGCTGTATGTCCTGAAATAAGAGTTATTTAGCGGGTGATATAGAAACCACATAAAGAGAAAGAGGTAGGGGCCTATGTCATGCGTGGTAGAACAAACAAGGTAGCATACACTTTGTTATCAATGTTATTTGCTACGCTTTTACATTGGCTTTATTAATTAAATTTTGAATGGTGTTGCCTACACCCAAATACATGTAGATGCAAAAAGACCACATTGCCCAGTGTTTCCTGCACTGAAGATGCTCCCACGTACCCTCCTATTGACCCCGTGCTCTGGTGTTGCTTACACCAAAATGGCAAGGCTCTTTCTTGTTTAAGTTTTATTTGACTGGACACATTCTTTTGCCTACCTTGTAATATTGACTTCGTTAGAATTTGAGTAGAACAAGTTTTCCTTCATTAGTCACTGAACAATGGAACGATCCAGATGTTATCTCATCTCTTCCCGCTATTCTTCCCCTCTATTGTATATGATTGTGATGGGCCACCATGAATGAATTTGTGGCCTTAGGAAAACTCAGTCTGAATGAGAGAAAGCAATTGAAAATTTTTGCAATCAAATTAAATGTTGACTATCGCCATCTTAAATTGCATGGCATTGATCATTTACAAGTCTGTCTGCCATCTACTTATAATTATCATATTTTCATTAATTCAATTCTAAGCCTACCACTCATCCATATTGATTTGCCTCTCACTTTCATTCTAAAATTGCACGGCGTTGACCAATTACAAGTCCATCCTTCTACCAATCATCTATTTGTATTAATGCTATGTCTATCACTTAACTTTGATTGAGTATGCTTCAATTAATTAAGCAGATGATCCTTATTTATTTAGGTGAGGTACTGTAGATGTAGACTATATAAGAGTTATTCTGAGCCAAGAGAGACAAAATTGAATATTGGAATCACAACTGTCCTCATTAACTATCGAATTGAATCAGACTGCAAAAAATGTTGTGATTTTGATTTTATAGGTTCTTTTTTCGATTCTGCATCGGATATGAACTGATAAAAATTTGAAAAACTAATGAATCTCTTCCTAATATTCATTTTTTTTTTTTTTATTTCTATAGTCACTTCACCTTAACCTAATCTATAGCTTCATCAATACTCGTGATATAATATAATTTTTCGCACATAACAAGGATACGGAAAATAGGATCTTGATGTAAATAGTAAATACACCAGAGTATTCATCTTTCATAAGAAAACAAAAGGAAACCACAAAGCAAAACGCTTGACACTAGATATAAAGAAATCACTGTAAGATTTCCTATTAGGTGGGCTAGCATAGTCAAAGATTTGTTTCCAAAACTGGTTTAGTGGTGTTAACTAAAGATGGAGTAAGCAGAAAGAATCCAATATTATTGGTAAGTGATCTCTATGGAAATATTGGATTTTATTAGCACACCTTAATGGTATGAAATATTTATTACTATGTGTGGACCTAAGGTATTGTTTCCTTAATGGGGAGGAAACCCTAATTTTATTGCAGGGTTGGTCCCTACCCTCACCCCTATATATAGTTATCACTGACCCATTAAGTGGAGCTAACGACCAAAAGCAAAAGGGAAAGAAGGTAGACCAGACCAACATTGATCATGTTGTACAAGGAGCACACAAAAAGACATTGAGAAGTTCTTATTATTCAACCATGGATTCAGGTATGCCTAAAACGTGTATTTTATAGTGTTTGTCGTGCATGCTTATCGATCTTCATGAATCGTTCTGTATATGTTTTCTATCAATGGTATCAGAGCCTCGTTCATGAAAAATCGATCGACTGTACCACCAGTAATAAACATCAATTTTTTCTCCTCGAGTGGTTTTGTTTTGAAGAAGCGAGAAAAGTAATATATTATATATTATTACTAAAGGATAGAATTGGTAAAGTTAAAATAAAAAAATAAAAAAAAAATGACAATGAAAAAGGTCAGTACGGTTTTGTTTTTTTGTTTGTTATAAAAAAAAAAATCCCTTGATTTGTGGGAACCGTACAGTTTGGTTG